>NC_034189.2:49316330-49616330 GCF_002021735.2 Oncorhynchus kisutch | reverse complement strand
CATGGCTATTAAGGCCAGATCGTTCAAAGACATTCAAAGATCACCAGCAGGGTCAAATAATAATCACAGTGGTTATATAGGGTGCAACAGGTCAGCACCTCAGGAGTAAATGTCAGTTGGCTTTTCATAGCCAATCATTCAGAAGTCGAGACAGCAAGTGGTGGGAGAGAGAGAGGGTCAAAATAGCAGGTCAGCAGCACAACCAGGTGGACTGGGGATGGGGACAGCCAGGAGTCATCAGGCCAGGTAGTTCTGAGACATGGTCCTAGGTCTCAGGTCCTACGGGAGGGGAGAGTGAGTGAGTGTGTGTGAGAGAGGGAGAGGGAGAGGGAGAGGGAGAGGGAGAGGGAGAGAGAGAGAGAGAGAGAGAGAGAGAGAGAGAGAGAGAGAGAGAGATGGGGGAATTAGAGAGAGCACACCTAAGATCAAAGGGCACCAGATAAGACAGGATAATTACACCAGATAGGACAGACTGACACTAGCCCCCAGGGCACATAAACTATTGCAGCATAGATCCTGGAGATATTAGCTCACCTCCTCAGGTTCGTCTGTCTCAGCTGTTTGCCATTATGTCGTGTCCTCCACAGCTCCAGAGACTGACAGGCGGTCGCGGTGGGACAGGTGGGGTCTGGGCAGGAGCAGGAAGGATAAGACCCCCTCTCAGACTGACCTCCCCTCAGCCAAAGATGAGGGGTCATCAGGCAGCCTGCAGTACTCCCGCACTTCCTCTAGTACTGTCTGCTAAATTCAGCAACCAGTTGCCTTTATGTTGAATGTGCATACAGAGTTGGAGTTTGGCAATGAAAGCTGCACACTGCTTGTACGTTCTAGGTTCATTCTCAGTGTTCAATAATATTATTAAGCCACACCCTTGTTTTTCCCAGACTTCCCTCCTGTGTTCCTCATCAAGCTGAGGGACCACGTCTTACTGGAGGGTGACCCTGTCACTCTTAGCTGCCTCCCGGCTGGCAGCCCCCACCCACAAATCAGCTGGACTAAAGGTAAGAACTCATAGAGCTGACAGACACAACACTCTTTGCAACAGCGCTGTCTAGTAAAGCTTTACCGTAGGAGCTGCTGCTGAAACGTTGGTCGTTGCTTGTGAAGGGATGATATATTGTCATAACCCATCATAGCTCATACTTACATGGTGCCCTGTGTGAGCACGACTTCCTAAACTTGTGTTGATGTTAGAGATTGCTCATTATTTCCATAAAGTTTCTCATCGAATACTAGATAAACACCTTTTGAAATAGGACTGTAAAATGAAACATTACTTTACAGGATGCCACTGTAATTATTCTTTTGATGGGTTTACTTGTCCACAGATAAGAGACCACTGGAGATGGACGACAGGATGAGTCTGATCTCCTGTCCAGACGGCAGGCAGCTCGTTACGATCATGAAGACCAGCAGGAGGGACGCAGGGCTCTATGAGTGTGTGGCCAGTAACCCCTTAGCCAGCGTCACCAGCTCCTGCACACTGTCCCTGGCCTGTGAGTAACATGTTATACAGGAAAATGTTATTATCAATGACAATCCCGTCGTTTAGATTTGTGGAGAAACAGGAAAATACCCATTTTTGAAGCCGTTATCTTCACGTGATATTCTAATATCCTGGACCTGTAAAATCTGTTGGAATTGAATTGCATCCAAAACCTTTAGTGTAAACATGACATTTACACTGAATCCAGAAAGGGGTTTTTGTCCTTCATTCTAAGCAAAAACATTTATTATTCATCTTTACGATGTGACGAACCTTGAAAGGTTTAGGTAATAGGATTTGTGTTCCAGTGTGAATGCAATGCATATTAATGACATGGGCATAAATATTCATGTAGTTTACTTACAGCTGATTAAACTAATGGCTTTTTGCCTTGAATTTACAACCTCTTTCTAATCATTCCAAGAGGAGAGTGCTGCTTATTACAAAAAGAAAGATGCCCTCCCAGGTTGGAATCCAATGTGTTAGAATCAAATAATCAACTGTCACTCAGACAGTCCATCTAGCTACTACAGATTCCGGATCTTAATTTGACCCAGTTTTTTACAGCAGGAAAATAATCCTGCAGCAACAGGAAATGTGAGTTATTTTGTAGATTAGAATTATTATTATTTCTTTGTAGGGGGTTGATACATTTTTCGTTAAGGCAAATAAAGTCTGACATTTTAAAGTGGAAATTACAAACTTTAGAAGTCTTTTTTTAGTTCCTGCAACAACAGGATGGTCAAATTATGATTTGGCATCTGTTGGTTCTTGTCCAGACAGCAGGCTATAAATAACAATATCAATACAAATGTCAAATATCCATCAGCAAAGCGACAGAATTAGGTGACTCCAGACACTTGATGGCCTCTCTCTCTCTCTCTTCAGGTGTCAGACTCAATGCGCTACATTTCAGTTCGATTTTCACAGCTTCAAATTGTATTGCTCTGGGGACACTGTGTGGGCGTCTGCATTACTAATCCCGTCTGCTGATGCTATCTGTCTCCATTTGTCATCAATCTGTTGGCTGAGAGATTCCCCAGACTGCTAATCTTGTCTGAGGTCTGAGGCCTTGGCTCGATCAGTCTCAGTGGTGGGCAGCCTTCATTAAAATCTATCATCATATCAGGGTGAAAAGCTATTAGTGCCGTGTATGGTTTGCATATTTTTTTTTGCTAAAAACCCATTACTCTGTCCTGGGTGGTTTCTCCTCTTTCCCTCGGCTATCTCCATCCTTCCACTCTGTGACACCCCACCCCATCCAAACTCTCCCCTTCCCAAAACCTCCCCCTCTGTGACACCCTAACTCATCAAAATATGCGACAATAAAACGTTGTTTTTTTTAACTCAAACTTCCCCCTCCACCAATCCCAACATCTCCCTCTAACTCTCTATTGCTCCTAACCCTTCATCTCCCTCCACCCCAATTTCATCTCCCCTCTTCCCACCTTCATCTCTCCACCACCCTACCTTCATCTCCCCTCCACCCACCTTCATCTCCGCTCCATCCCACCTTCATCCTGCCTTACACCCCATCTCCCCTCCATCTCACCCCCACCCACCTTCATCTCCGCTCCATTTCACCTTCATCCTCCCTTACACCCCATCTCCCCTCCATCCCACTTTCATCTCCCCTCCACCCACCTTCATTTCCCCTACACCCCACTTTCATCTCCCCTCCACCCTTCCTTCATCTCCCCTCCACCCTTCCTTCATCACTCCTCCACCCTTCCTTCATCTCCCCTCCCCTCCACCCCACCTTCATCTCCCTTTCACCCCACCTTCATTTCCCCTAAACCCCACTTTCATCTCCCCTCGGTCCTACCTTCATCTCGCCTCCACCCCATCTTTATCTTCCCTCCAACATACCTTCATTTTCCCTCCACCCCAACTTCATCTCCCCTCCATCCCACCTCCTTCTCCCCTCCACCCACCTTCATCTCCCCTCCACCCTACCTTCATCTCCCCTCCATCCCACCTTCTTCTCCCCTACACCCAACTTCATCTCCCCTCCAACCCACTTTCATCTTCCTTCCACCCTACCTTCTTCTCCCCTCCACCCCATATTCATCTCCCCTCCACCCCATATTCATCTCCCCTCCACCCACCTTCATCTCCCCTCCACTCCACCTTCATCTCCCCTCCACCCCAACTTCATCTCCCCTCCACCATACCTTCATCTCCCCTCCCCTCCACCCTACCTTAATCTCCTCTCTCCTCCATCCCACTTTCATCTCCCCTCCCCTCCATCCCTCCTTCATCTCCCATCTACCCCACCTTAATCTCCCCTCCATCCCACATTCATCTCCCCTCCCCTCCACCCTACCTTCATCTCCCCTCCCCTCCACCCTACCTTCATCTCCCCTCCCCTCCATCCCACCTTCATCTCCCCTCCCCTCCACCCCATCTTCATCTCCCCTACAACCTACCTTCTTCTCCCCTCCATCCTACCTTCATCTCCCCTCCACCCTACCTTCATCTCCCCTCCACCTCACCTTCATCTCCCCTACAACCAAACGTCATCTCCCCTCTACCCCACCTTCATCTCCCCTCCACCCTACCTTCATCTCCCCACCACCCTGCCTTCATCTCCCCTTCCCTCCATCCCACCTTCATCTCCCCTCCACCCCACCTTCATCTTCCCTCCACCCTACCTTCATCTCCCCTCCGCCCTACCTTCATCTCCCCTTCACACCACTTTCATCTCCCCTCCATCCCACCTTCTTCTTCCCTCCACCCTACCTTCATCCTCCCCTCCACCCAACCCTCCTCCCTCCTGTCACACCTTCCAGGTGTCCCCAAAAGGCCAGGCACCCCGGAGGTTCCCCAGACGTACAACAACACAGCCCTGGTGCTATGGAAACCAGCTGACACCAAGCCCCCCTGTAGCTACTCTCTGGAGAGGAAGACAGAAGGTGGGTTGACATTCATCTCCTAGCCTGGAGTCCAAACTGATGTCACGATTGACACTGAGAATATCAATTTGGATTCCAGGCTAGTCATCTCCATGAACTCAAGCCAAATATTAATATTTGATTTATTTTACAGCCCACTTCACCCAAATGTATTACCCTTATTGGCGGTTGGGTAGGAAACACCTTTGGCTGTCACTTTAAACACTACTGTGCAGTGAACAACTCAAACACTGGGCAAATAGTCACAGTACAAACTGGCCACATAGACTGCTAATGAGCCCTATTTCATCACGCTTTATAAGTCATTATGGTCTCATAATACGGTGAATCATTGTAGAGCCTACATCGTTAGGATTGTATCAAAGTGGGAATGACATGAATGTTAATATGATTTCAGGACTGATTGAATTGGATGGCTTCATACCTTGTATTACCACACAGTTACTTCCAGGCTGGGCTTTGGATGATTGCTGTTGTCTGTGTTTGTTCATTGGATTGTGCCCCACTATCTCCTCATTACCATGTGAATGTTATTCTGTTATTCTGTTATTCCTCTGTATGAGTTGTGACTATGACAGATAATTATGGCTCCACTCCACCTTAGTGTACAGCTGATATTGTAAACATAACCTTTGTCTGTTTCACCAGCAACATGAAACACTATCTCCACCTTGTGTGAATTATAAGTACTGCAACAAATGACATTGGTGCGTAAAGTCAAAGTGACGCATATAATTAGGCTATTTGACCATATTGATATAACATAACGCAATTGGCAATCATATAAATGAACCATTCTTTTCTTTCTCCTTTCAGGTGATGCCAACTGGCTGATCATAGCGACTGGAGTGGCTGACTGTTACTACAACGTCACAGACCTGCCACCAGGGGGCGCCTTTAGGTTCAGAGTGGCCTGCGTCAACAAGGCAGGACAGGGACCCTACAGCAACACATCGGACAAAGTCAGCCTGGACTCAACAGGTGCTGAAACACACCTTTGGGACAGGGGGTTCAAATTCTGTAAATTGTGTTAAATTGGTTAAAAAGAGGTGGTAAAGAAAGTCCTGCTGTTTTTTATGTATTGTTGCATATTTGTTTCACAGAATGGTTATGATAATATGATATTGAAGAGAAATGTGTTTGCTTTGCAGTAGGCGTGTCCTCTCCAGCAGTGGCCATTGTGAAGACAATCTCCTCACCTCCCTCCCACCCTGCCCCAGCAGCTACCACCTTAGTGACTGTTATCCCAAAGGTCAAACCAGCAGTAATGCAACCTCCTGGTAAAACGGTGTCCACTGTCTCTCCCTCTTCACCCTCCCTTACACAGACGTCTCTAACCTTCCCTGCTCCCACCGCAGCTCTCTCTCCCTCTACACCTTCGGCCCCCGCCAGCCCTGCCATCACAACCCCTCCAACTGAACCCCTGACGGTCACCCCTACCACCCCTCCAACTCTCCCCTCCCCGCCTGTAGTCAAACCTCCTCCCTTCGTCCTCCCCAAACCCCAGAGTCCTGTCAACGTGGTCCCACCCATGACCCAAACCCCGCCCATCTCTCCCCCTCTCCCTCTCGTTACACCTCCTTCCACCCCCACCAAGCCCGTCATGGCATCCGTTCCTACCTACGCCACTGCCCGTATGGCCCCCAGCCTCCTCCCGGCCCCCTCCTTCTCCCCCCAAGTGCTCCAGGTCAGCAGTCTGAGCCCAATAGGGGAGGGGCAGGGCACCCCTGTTCGAGGGACCCCCAGGGACCGCACCACACTCAAGCCGGGTGAGACAGCTCTACGACAGGGAGTCCCACAGAAGCCCTACACCTTCCTGGATGAGAAAGCCAGGTGACTGAGATGTTAGAGATGTGGTCAATATTTCTACAGCTACAGTAGTACACTCTTACACTACACAGTATTGCTATTACTACTACTACTACTTATATGGTTAATTTCAGTCAGGGAAACTGGCTTCATGTTTAACCACATATTATTTAGTGACTAAACTGCCGTATTGTCTCTGTCTGGCCAGAGGGCGGTTCGGTGTGGTCCGGGAGTGTCGAGAGAACGCCACAGGACACGTCTTCATGGCTAAGATCATTCCGTACGACCAGGAGACTAAGAAGTCCATCCTGCAGGAGTATGAGATCCTCAAGTCTCTCCACAACGACAAGGTCATGACCCTCCACGAGGCCTACGTCACCCCACGTTACCTGGTGCTGGTGGCTGAGTACTGCACTGGCAAGGAGCTGCTCCACAGCCTTATAGACAGGTGTGTGGAGCATGATGCTCACACACACACACACACACGTACACACACATACACAGACTTGCACACTGCTCTCAGCTGTGCTCTATGACATATCCGTGGAATAAATACATTTTCCTGCTAAGGTTCCGTTACTCGGAGGATGACGTGGTGTGTTACCTGGTTCAGCTCCTTCAGGGTTTGGAGTACCTCCACAACAGACGCGTCCTCCATCTAGACATCAAGCCTGACAACGTCATGGTCACCAACCTCAATGTCATCAAGATCGTAGACTTTGGCAGCGCGCAGAACTTCAACCCTCTCTCCCTCAAACAATACAACAGCGGCCTGGGCACACTGGAGTATATGTGTGAGTTGGTAACACTATTGAATTTCCCACTGGTATCTGGAACTGGTACACGCCAAGTACATCTTGGGTAATAAGCTGTTATCATCACCTTGATCACTACTTTCCTCTGAA
Source organism: Oncorhynchus kisutch (assembly GCF_002021735.2). Classification (NCBI taxonomy): domain Eukaryota; kingdom Metazoa; phylum Chordata; class Actinopteri; order Salmoniformes; family Salmonidae; genus Oncorhynchus; species Oncorhynchus kisutch. The sequence continues at coordinate 49,609,215 of NC_034189.2, read as the reverse complement.
CTCTCTCTCTGCTCCTTCTATGCTGGCGTGAAAAGCTCCGGAGATGGTGAAAGGTGATGTGGTCGGCCCTCCAGCTGACATCTGGAGCCTGGGGGTTCTAACCTACGTCATGTAAATATACAACGTACTCATTTCATAGTCACTATTGTAATAAGTCTGTGAAGTTGTGCGATTTATTTTTTTCTCTCAGAACTCTCATTGTCTATGACACTTTTGCTCAGGCTTAGCGGTAGGCTGCCCTTTCAGGACAAAGACCCACAGCAGACTGAGACCAAAATCCAGATTGCCAAGTTTGACCCGACCAAGCTCTACCCCAACGTGTCCCAAAGTGCCTCGATGTTCCTCAAGAAGATGCTGAGTAGCTATGCCTGGTGAGCGCTTCAAAGAGTAGCTAAATCATTATCTTATTTAACAAACCAGGAGTGGAGTGATGATCCAGGGTCATTTTTGCCTTTTAAATCATAATGAATAAGATTACATGGAAAGTGGGGTCATAGCCTCCCGAGTGGCGCAGTGGTCTAAGGCCACTGCCAGTAGATATCCTGGTTCGAGTCCAGGCTCTGTTGTAGCCGGCCGCGACCGGGAGACCCATGGGGTGGCGTACAATTCGCCCAGCGTCGTCCAGGTTAGGGGAGGGTTTGGCCGGCAGGGATGTTTTTGTCCCATCACGCTCTAGTGACTCCTGTGGCGGGGCGGGCGCAGTGCACGCTGACATGGTTGCCAGGTGTATGGTGTTTCCTCCGACACATTGGTGCGGCTGGCTTGCGGATTAAGCGGGCATTGTGTCAAGAAGCAGTACGGCTTGGCTGGGTTGTGTTTTAGAGGACACATGGTTCTCGACCTTTGCCTCTCCCGAGTACGTACGAGAGTTGCAGCGATGAGAAAAGACTCATTACAAATTGGATACCACGAAAAAGGGGTAAAACAAAAAAAAAAGTGGTGTCATGACCCTAGATCAGTACAGGACTCCTGTGTTCTGATCCATGATTGGACCATGTGTTTTATTGCAACGCAGGGCCCGTCTGAGCACCAAGGACTGTTTCACCCACGCATGGCTGCAGGACTCGTACCTGATGAAGCTGAGGAGACAGACGCTCACCTTCACCACTACCAAGCTGAAAGAGTTCCTGGGGGAGCACCATCGACGTCGCACCGAGGTCGCCACCAAACACAGGGTCCTCCTACGCTCCTACTCCAGCTCAGCTTCTTCAACCACATCGACCACACCAAACCTACCTAAGTGAAGGCATATGACTTATGTCAGTGTTAACTAGCCACCAGAGGGTGGAGGTATGGGGGATGTGTGGTGCACAACAGTGGGCTCCATGATAGAGGGAGGACTCTGAGTCCTCATCCCCCACAGAGTGAGGCCATGCCTGAGTAAGTTATGGGAGTGGAGATTAGAGACATAAGCATTGCACCAGCCCACAGACTGCATGGAGTCTCATTCTACTGAGGCCTAACAGAATGAATCTTGGACAGTTCATCAACTGAGATTTGAATCCAGTTGTTGGGTTGTTGGATAACACGGTTTCAAAATATTGAGTTATCGTTTGTTTTTGGACCTGGCACGATTTGTTTCTGTTTCAGGTCTACTGTCTGCTAGTACTACTCCGAGCTTGCTATTGCAATGTGTGTAGAACTTTTAAATATATAAAACAGGACATTTGGTTTGGAAAATTCATTCAATACAATTAACCTGGAACACACACATTTGTCAGTTTGATTTTAGAGCACAGCCTTATTTCTGCATCCTGATATTTGGTGGTGATTATGGGAATGTACCATCATTTATGCTGCTACCTTTATGTTGCATTTATTTACACATTTCAAAAACGCAAAACCAAAAATAAAAACGTTTTTGTTCATGAAATTGTATGTGACCTGTTTACCTTTTTCATGTTCATTTATTTGCACGTGTGCTCTTTTCTTCTTTTGGGTGATTTTCTAAATACAATGAAAACAGTGCAAAAATATTGCTCACCTTTGTGATTATACTGTTCCTAGACACAGATAACAAACCTGTGAATATAGTAGAGTATCTTAGTGGAGCAACCAGATGTCCTGTGGTTGATGCTCAAGTTGAACAATAGTGCAACTTCATTGATGAAAACGGTCAGACTTTGATTATGTAGATTCTGTAGTCTTCTATTGGATTTAAAATGGGTCAATTTACAAACTTTATCATGTAAATGTGTTGTCCATGTTAATGGCTTACTTGCAGATGACGCGCAGTATGTGTTCTGTTAATTTATTGAACTATTCATATCATACAATTTTGGGGCACTTTTGTCTACCATTAGGCCTACTGTACTGGACATAGGTGCCATGAAGAAAAAAGATACAGAAAGTCCTTTTTGGTATACAGAGACTCTTATGTATTACTTTTCATCATACATACAGTATTTCTTTTTTTGTAAGAATTTGGATAGTTGAAGATTTGTAAATGTTTTAATTTGCAGTGTTTATAATGTGGAAATGTTGAAAATGTTTTTATGAAATAGTCTGTAATAAACTATTGATACAATTGCAAAACACACATTTTCATTATTATTCCCTTTAAATTGGACTCCTATTGAACTAAAACGGTTGTCCCGACAGCGCTTGCACTTGAACGACACTCCCTATCCTTTTCCCCTCGTCGTCAGTTTCAAGGGTTCCCTAACTGGGCGTTCCTTTGAGAATATAAAAAGTTCTAGAGTACAGTAGGCTACGCAAAGCAACTGATGTACTCTACTACTGTAAATTGTAAACATTCGCAGGGCGAATATAATGTCAAGTGTTCGAGAGAGGAGAAAATAATATTACATTTATTTGCATGAAGTATTAAATACTTTCTGTCAATCAAGCTACAAAGGTAATTAAAGGTGAAGGCTATGACGGAAATAAAAGTCCCCAAATCAGCGAAGAGGATTGTTGTCGAGGTAGAAGTAGAATGCAGCGTAGTGCTTTAAACCCGTTAACAGCTTGTGGACAGCTTCTTCTCTGTCGTTAAAAGGTTTCAAGTTCCATTTTGAAAATGTATCTTTGTTTCCTTGTTACTTATGATGCATTCATAAGCAAGTGGGAAGGTGGTAATTACCAGTTGTGAAGTCGTAAATACTTGTATGGCATAAAAGTATGCCAGAGCTGCTTTCACTTTTTATACTATAATAGATTAACAGAATCAATTTTGTATTAACAATTTGTATTTTGTTCTTACCATAAATAACAATTACTGAAGATGCCGCCATGCTTGCTGTCTTTTTTGTTGACAAACTAGGTCAGAGAGGTGCAAGTGGGAAACTCGGAGCACAGGGATGATAGTCTAGTTTCCCACTAGTAATAAAAGTTGGAGGTGCGTTCAATTAGGTTTTTCCCAGTCATATCCTGATATTTACGAAATTACAAGATGTTATGAACGCAGAATTACAATAGGCCAATAATTTATGGTTCAAGGGACCGTCGTAGTCTGTCGAGTACTCTTGCAAAAGTGGACTGCCACTCTCGGCGCACAATCATAAATTTGTGTGTCACTTTAAAAGGAATGGGAAGCCTTGAAACCGCCGAGTTCCATGTTTGTATCTTCAAATTGAGAGCGGAGTTGAACTCCATGTTGAAACAAAGTTACCAACTCACTTTTAAATGTATATAACTTTTATTTGTAGATTTTATACCGTTCTGGTACCTCATTGAATATTCGAGAAATGTAATCGTTTGGATGCGTAATGTATTTAAATACTGTTTGCGGTTATGTAACTTTGTGCACATTTATAATTGAATGTTCTTAGTCAGCGAACAATCTAAAACGGAACAAAGTTTTTAGTTTCTATTGTGGATCAAGTCTGGTGCAATGGACCACCAGTCCTCAATAATCACGCAAGTTAGTCGAGATGAAGAGGGGAATAGAGAGAAGGGTAAGTTTTGGAGAAAGTTCTCAAGATGCACGTCAGTTGTTTTGCACCACACTCAACACTTTTCACAGTTAGCTAGCCCAGTTCGTCGTCCATTGGGTGTTTTCAAAGACAAGGACAGCGTTAACGAAACGAAACTGTATCAAATCTGCAACCGTGTACTACCATTGTGTAACCACAATGAATGGCAACAACTAAGCTTCAAATGGCAACATTGTTGTGATACGCGACGCAACTTTTTGACAGGCAAGGTTACTGCGGTGAGGACGGACGAGCCCACTCAATCAAATCGCGTAATCTAACTACAATTTATTGACGAGGCTGCAGTTGCTGTCTGTCATAGACATCCTAAAAAAGCGAACACTTCTGAAATTACTTGTTGAGAGTTTTAACATTTAAAACGCAGCTGTGTACTAGGCTACAGACGGATGCATTTATAAACGTGTGCCTTGTTTACATTAACCATTGTTCTAGAAGACTGGTTAACATGTGTTATGGGTGGTGCGTTCTTGAAAAGCTTTTCCCGCTGTTCTGCAATCAGCAGTTACCACAAGAGGACTGTACATTTTAAGTAGCCAGCCCTAGTATCTACATTATAATGACTCATTCAAAACAGAGATTAAGACATGCCCACGCACCTTGTACTTCCTCATTGGATGGCACAGTTAAACTACAGCCATAGGCTATATGTGAAATGCCATTTTGGTTCGTTGTCCACATCTTGGTCACAACGTTGTCGGGGTGGTAGCCAAGGTGTGAGGTGGCACCAAGTAGGGATTGTATTTAGTGTGTGTGATGTAATTGTACCAGGTAGACTAGTTTTACTTCCTGGTATGAGTAGCTCCTCTATTTGTATCGATAACACATTACTACACAGTTATTCTCACTGACGGGTTTATGTTGCAGTGTTTCCCTATATTCATAGACACATTTTTTATATGGATAGTCGTTGGCTTAATGCCTGGAAGTCTATGGGAACAGCTAGCATGTCATTGCACTAACGCCAGTAGCAATGTACCCCATACCTTGCCACCATGGCTGAAATAAATCCTAAGGGAAGCACTGTGTGAAAGCCATGCCCAGGAGACACAAATGGAGTGAGAGCCCATGACTTTGACGGACTTCCTGTTTAACATTGTAACTTCCTGCCTCTAGCTGACCTGGGCCAATGGGCAACCTGCGTTACTGGTCACAAGCCAACCCAGAGACTCCTCTTGTTTATCAGATGTAAAAGGATTTGATAGGTAGGCAGGATCCACTGTATCTGTGATACAATAATATATGATATAAGAATCCTTAAAGCACTCTGGTTGATCTTTCAATCCTTTCATATCTGTTAGGCAGGGGACTCAACCAGGATCTATGGCTAGGGCCTAGGGAGGGCCTGGTTTGGAATTGGGCCCCTCTCTTAAAGATACACTATGCAGAAATCTCTAGACTATTTCCTGGTTGCCAAAATTCGAATCGTTTGTGTAATTTCGGTTTGTAACAAAACAAGCATGTATAGTGTAGGGAATCATTGTACCATCTAAACCGCTGTGAAATATATTTCTCCATAACCAAAAACATTGTATTTTCAGCAGTTTGAAGCTGGTGTACAAAACCAATAGTAAAAACAAAACTTGAGAAAGGGAAGCATAGAAATAGTTTACATAGAACAGATCTACTGCTTCTTCAACCTGCGTTCAATGAAAATGACCGATTTATTACACACATTGATATGTGAATTTGTTCAGGTCACCCAAAAAGTTAGATATTGTAGCTTTTAAGGAGAGGTAATGGATTAGACGTATCCCTGCTGAGGCCCTATTCCCAGGCCGCTGTCTGCTCTCTGTAACCTACCTTGTTGTGTGACATCTGATCCTGCTGCGTCAGTGGTGGTGGGCTGACACAATCTGTTTCCCCCTCTGATCTGCCCCCGCATTTCCCCTTCCTGTTTTGGTTTGGCCTGGACGTGGCAGTGGGCAGAGGAGGGTCACAGGTCTGGAACGGGCCAGAGAGGGAGAGAAAGGGGGTCACAGGTCTGGAACGGGCCAGAGAGGGAGAGAAAGGGGGCCACAGGTCTGGAACAGGCCAGAGAAAGAGAGGGAGAGAAAGAAAGGGGGGACAGTGAAAGAGTTTGTAACACGGTCACGTTGCGAGTGAGAGAAAGACAGGGAATAAAGAGAATGAAAGGGAGGAGAGTTTAAGGAAAGCATTTGTCCCTTTTCTGATTGGCCAGAAGTTTGCAGAGAGCGAGTAGTGGAACTCTAGAGCTTTATTATAGTAAACAAAAACTACATAAAAGGGAAGTCAGTTTAGTCTTAAGAAAATGTTTTATTCCAAGACTGGCAGTCATCGTCAGGCAACGCTTAGAAATAGAGATTCGACATTATAATAAATTGAGTTACATGTAATGATTTAAGTGGCTACTCAAACTGTTACTGATTTGAAGTGACATGCCCCTCGCATGACTTTCTTAGCTAAGTTTACATATTCCTCATGGAAATATTAAAGCTGCACAATCATGTCTCTCGCCTCAAGGACATTCCTTTTATAACTAATAACCAAGTAAAGTGTTTTATCTGTTAATTGTTTTTCATTGGAACCATTGGGAAAAAGGGCTTCAGGTTGAAGCGAAATGACCGCAAGGAGGTCAAAGACTAAAGATGCTATACATGAAATAAATTCTGCTGGATTTAACTTGAAAAACAACCATTACATCACATGTATTATCCTTTGAGCATATCTGCAGAAATATGTTGTTCGCATCGGGACAAATCCCAACTCGGGCTACAGGAATTTCCACGCATGCGTTCCATCGACCCCCCCCCCCCCCCCCCCCCACACACACACAAGTTACGCAAGAGTTCAAACTACAACATGTCCATGTCTCAAGTTAAGAGTCGGTGAATAAACCACAACAGGAAGCAGTGAGAGTAAATAGATACAGGAAGACTGTGTGACTGACGGATGGACTCATTATTTTCTTCCAGGTCCCCCACCCTCGTCGTCTAAGAAGCCCAGGAGTCGAGGCCTGTTCCACAGCCTCTTCTGCTGCCTATGTCATGACCAGGCTGAGCCCCCGCCGGTCAACAACAACGCCCCACTACTGGTGGAGGAGAACGGGACTGTCTCCAAGGTATGTACCACTGCTCTCTTTAATGGTTCAGGGAAGTTTTAATCTATGTTTATGGTTTGCGTAGGTCCAGGTAAATGCTCTGTGGTCTAGTTTGTATATGCAGTGTTTGCGTAAGTCCAGGTAAATGCTGTCTGTGTTTATGATGTCATAGTGAATGTTAGAAACTAGGACGTGACTTGGTGTTGGTGGTTTTTTAGGTCTATGTCACAGTGTAGTTTGTATTTTACATGTATCATGACAAATGTTAGTTTGTGGTTTGTGTACGTTAACTGGGTGTGTGGTTCAGGTCCAAGTCAGACCGCTGCTTCCTCAGGCCAAGTCAAAAGACGCAGGGAAGATCTGTGTTGTCATAGACCTGGATGAAACACTGGTCCATAGCTCATTCAAGGTAAGACCAGGAACATACTGCCGCACCATTTACACTAGTAGTATTATATAGTCACAGATGCATTTTCCCATCATCCATGAGCTCTAAAGCTATTGGTGAACTTTGATACAATTGCTGTACCATTTAATTTGGGGTTTAGCTTTTCTTTAAAAAATGTCCTATCCTCCCAAATGCTATGGACACAAATGTTTTTGTTTGCCTTTTTGCATCTTGTTTTCTTTTTATGAAAGAGATTTTTCCCCTCTTGTGAAAGCATGACATCACCAGGAAGTAATGTCCAATAGTAATGAGAAACACTCTGAGAGCGAGGAAAGAGATTGGTTTCTCCACAGTATTATTGTTGGCAGTCACAATGACATCTCTGTCATTGTTGCCACTTTCACACATCCAGACTAGCTGTTTTTTAAATTCTAAATATTCTAAATACACATGGTTTCTCTCATGCATACTGTGTTTCTGGTGTTCAGGATGTCTTTTAAGTGGTTTTGTTCAAAATAATGTATCTTTATTGTTCCCACAGCCGGTGAACAATGCTGATTTTATCATTCCCGTAGAGATCGATGGAACTGTTCATCAGGTGAGCCTCTCACTATGCATGGTGACGAGCCCAACTGTCACAGACCAATGCCATCGGCCTCTACCTTTCCATGTTAAATCCTTTAGTATTATTAAGGTATATTATGGCTCCCTACAATACTGTATATTTGTATGTTACCAACTGCTCAGTCTGGTTCTGGGCTTGGTTAGAATGGCATCTGAGGCCTTGGGTTTTCTACCACAAAATGAAGGTTGGAGTCACGCTGAGAGACTGTCACCTCCTACATGGTTCTGAAGTTGGAGCCAACAGTGTATCTTGGGCCTGGGCCTGATTCAAGTAATCCAGGATAGGTTTGTTCAGAAAGGTAAAGCCTATTCTGCATGACTTGGTTCAGGACTATGACCCTCGGCAACAGACCACCACGGAAAGAAGAAGTGAAAGGCGGCTCAATGCATCAGTGGGGTGGGGGGTTCATTTTGTTTAAGACGAGAGGTGAAAAGATAATGTATTTGTTTAAACCTTAAACTTAACTTACAATGTATCCATCCAGGTATATGTGTTGAAGCGACCTCACGTGGATGAGTTCCTTAAGAGGATGGGAGAGCTGTTTGAATGTGTTCTGTTCACAGCTAGCCTGGCTAAGGTGAGGACAGCACCATGTTAAACCAGCAATCAAAACAAGTTCGTTTCAAAGGCCCATTGCTGTCAAAAATGTGATATTTCTGTGTTTTATATTTCACTCTGTGGTTGGAATAGTGATGTGAAAATGATAATGCCCTTTTAGTGTAAGAGCTGTTTTCAAAAGTCTACCTTAAATTTCAGCCTGTTTTGGTGGGAGTTTTGGCCTGCCTGGTGACATCACCAGGGAGTAAATGAGTTAATAGACCAATAAGAAAGAGTTCCAAACCTCACTGCCAATAACAGAGAGCATTCAGTTTCCCCTCCCCACTCAGACCACTCCCAAACATTCCTAGCAAAATTCTTGCTTGAGAAATTACTATTTTTCTAAGAAGCTGTTTGTTTCTTTTTGACCGTTACTTTAATTGTTACCCAGAAATGATTTGATGTTGAGAGAAACTGCTGCATTGGACCTTTTAATGCTGGTCAAAAGCTGCAAGAGACAGGAAATCACATGTCACTTGTTTTCCTCACCTGATACGGAGACCCCTATGTGTGTTTCTCCAGTATGCTGACCCAGTGTCAGACCTGCTGGATAAGTGGGGCGCGTTCCGCGGCCGTCTGTTCCGTGAGTCGTGTGTGTTCCACCGGGGGAACTATGTAAAGGACCTGAGTCGTCTGGGCAGGGACCTGAACAAGGTCATCATCATAGACAACTCCCCAGCCTCCTATGTCTTTCACCCAGACAACGCTGTAAGAACCACTCTCCTCCTCATCCTCCTCCTCCTTGGCCCCTCTTTCTGTTCCTCCTTTTTCAGAATCCATTACTTACATAAAAAAAAAACAAGATGGCCGATGTTGGCTGACTGGCTTTATCAAACTTTTAGTTATGTGAAAATGTTTTGCAATTAAAATTGTATAGATAACTACTTATTTAGAAAAGATAAACTCTTTATAAACCTTTATGAATCATTTATAAACTATACCATTCTATGACTGAAGGACCATGTAGAAGCAGGAGGTCGTACCACTGGAAGGAAAGTGCCACCAGCTGTCTCTCTAGCTGCATTCTAACTAGCTCACTAGTTAATTGAAACCAGAGCCTGGCTCTCGTTGTGACGAGCTGTATGACCGACTCTGGTGCCTCGCCATTGTAATGATCTCATTGTAACTACATGCATGTCTGACTCTGTCCTGTCTGTGTGTGGCTGCAGGTGCCTGTGGCGTCGTGGTTCGATGACATGGCCGACACCGAGCTCCTGGATCTAATCCCCTTCTTCGAAGGGCTCAGTAAAGTGGAGGATGTCTACACGGTGCTCAGGCAACAGAGGGACTCCAGCTAGCAGTGCTGTCAGTCACCCTACCCTTCTACTACCGCCATCTACAGGACAGACCGAGAACCGCAGCCTTAAAGCGTCTTCACACCAACCGTACACCTCCTCAGCCTACCGTCCACCAGATCAACCACAAGACTTTCACCTCCAAGCCCACCCCTCTTCTTCAACCCTTCAGGACCACGCTAGTACTGCCCTCTATTGGGGAAACATAGGACTTGACCCTCCAGAACACGATCTACCATCCTTCAACCACAGATGGGCTTGTGTAGATGGATGTTGTGGGTTATAATGAGTTAGGTTTTTATACAGTGCCTTTCATCAAATGTCATTGGAGCATACAGAACAGTCAAGTAGAGGGAATCTACAGCGTTCTTCACAGTGAAGAAAAAACATGTAGCAGGAAGGTAATGAGAGAGAACCCCCAGGATCCAATCAGAATCGGTTCTACAACGCCGGGTTGGAGTCGATAAGTTTCCGGAAGACCGAACAGTTCTAGAACTCTGTATGGAAATGCAAATGATAGCTGTATGAATGGATATTTACTACTTTTAACACTTTTTTTATGTGTTTTTTATTTCATTCACCAAGAGACAATTTAACATTTTTAACAAGCAAAGTATTGGCTTTGTGTAAGTCAAGTGGTTTTACTTCTTTCATCGCTCAGCTAGTATCATAATGACTAGCAGAATGGGCATCAGTACTTGTTAAGGGGGATGGAATCATAGAGAATGACATTTATCAGTTACTGCAGCTATCAAAATGTTCCATGTCCCTTAATCGTATTTGTTTCATTTAGTTTTTTATTAAAACCATAGGAATATGTGCGATAATGTGCCAGATAACATTTATACGGGGTAATGGCACCGTTTTCATAACAAATACAGTAGTCAGATGACTGAAATGCACCTTAAATTACAATATAATCTTTTAGGATTTTTTGGGGGGATTACATTGTCTGTGGACCATGGACCTCAACCCAGACAGACTAAATGCTCCAGCTCAGACACATGGACACAGTACCATGTACCAGTCAATGGCCTGGAAAACCCTTGGTATACTGCAAGAGGACCTGGATATGTGTTGGGAAAACATATTTAGATTCTGTCCAGGCAAACTGTTGGTCGTCCCTTTGCTGCAGTATCAATGCTACATTCATGGAGGAGGGCTGGGCGACTATATTGTGAATACTGGTATGGATCCACATACCGCTATATATTTTTACAATAACAGAATTTTGATACAGTGCTAAATTAAAGGAGAAGTTCTACTAATTGGACTAGTTCACTGTCAGTTTTGTCCTGGTTTGGTTGAGTATAAAACCATCAGAATGGAGAAAGCCCATTTTAAAATCACAAATAATGTTTTTGTTGCCATTCTAGGTCATGCACTAATCATGAAACACATTTAGACGAAACATATATTTTGGCTGTAACGCCCAGCCTTACCATGGAGGAAAGGTGTTGAGACTGTGTGTTAGCCATCTGGTTTTGACAAGCACACTTCTCCCTCCTTTTACTGGAAACAGTACTTGAATACGTTCCCTTTTTCATGACCTCTTTTTAAAAGACTGCAAATACTATGCTTCTTTAGACCAGATTGTAGGATTTGGGTAGTTTGGTTTTTAAACTTCTTAAGCTTCTGACACAAGGTAGGACTATATTAATCGGTACTTACCTGGGTTTGGAACAATACAATAATTGTTATTTGTAAGTAAAAACTACAAGATGGTCTATCAGGAAGTGAACAGGAAGAGTAGTTTAATGGATTGAGTGATTCGTATTGATTGATACTGTTTTATGAATGCATGGGGAAAAGCCACTGTGTTGAAGTTGACTAAAGGCCTACTAAAATACCTTGTGAAATAAGATGATTCAGAGTTTAAATAACCAGTACACCCATGATAAATCTATCAGTATTAAGAAATAATAAAAAGAATTAAAACATGTTTTACTAAATTTCACATTCCAACTTAAACACTCACCAAGTGCCTGTGTCAATCAAGTTAGATGTATTCGTCTTTTTCTTTTGGCAAGTGGGTTGGCCCTTTTTGTTAGTGTTATCCAAAGGATGAACAGAAATCACTCTAGTACAATGTCCAGAATGTTGCGGGCTCTCTGACAATGCATTAATGGATTCTCACACACACACACACACAATAGGAACTGGGCGAATCCTGGTTTGAAATTCAAGCCACCCACAGCCATTTAGATAATGTGACATCTAGGATTTACACACATTTTAAATGTTTTTTTTTCCATATCTCAAGGCATGATTTCTGTCATAAAAACTCAGTAGGGATATTTACTGTCGTAGATCCAGTCCCTTTCAACTGCTTCAGGGCTGTTCCCTAGTCATTCACAGTGCTTTGGAAGAGAGCTTTCTATCACCATGGGGACCTTGACCTATTGCTGTACCTCTTCTTCCTGTATTCAAACACTTTAAATAATATATGCATATATTATACACATATGTATATTTTGTTTTGCACTGTAATAAAGCAAACAAAAAATGAAATGAATATATGATGGATTATTCATGTGATTTATGATTGAATAGCTGTAACGTAGTTTGTGGACAGTCTTTTTATCATACCAATTGTATTGAACTGTTTAATTATATCTTCCATAAATACAACCTAATTAAATAACCAGTGCAGGTGCTTTTGTGTTCAGGCAGTCTATCCTCAGCAACACAAAAAGCCACGATTTGACATCGAAGCACATTCAAAAGTAACAATGTTTGTAAGCTCTATACTAAGATATTGTCTGACGGATTTATTGGATAAAAACCTTCATTCAAACTATGGATGTCAGTATTTAATGACAGTGGGGAAAATATAACATATTTAGAAAAAAATATTTTTTACTTAATTATAGAATTAAAATGTTAATTTCCAATCAAATATATTTTCAAAATAAATATGTGCAACAGATGTGTACAATTGATTTATATCCATACACACAGGCATTCATACCCACCATTATAAACCATTCTAACACCTTCAGACACCCAAGTGTTGCATACCGATTTGACCTTTTGACTTGACTGGAATCGATCCTTCTTAACATTTCTCTCCAAGGTTACTTTCTGCCCTTTACAACTGACTGAAGATCAGCTTTGCTCATAACCCCAACCATTGAGTAAAACATCAAAACTGATCCTGAAACAGTTGTTTGGGGCTTAAGTACCACATTTCATCATCACATTCCACTTTTCTGTCTCGCTCATTACATGCAGCTTTACTAGATCAGATAGACCACATTCTTATATAGTACCTTCAAACCCTAAAACAGTCTCAGACATTCAATTCCTGATCATAACAGAATCAACATTTCCCATTCTCTCCCCCTTGCCTCTACTTCCACATCACGTTCAGTTTGGCGCTGCTCTTGGCCTTTCCCATGGCGAAGGTAACCGTCCCGCTCATGTCTGGTCTGGTCTGTTTCAGGTTCAGTTTGTGGACGGTTCCGTGGTTCTCTAAGCGGACATCAGGACTGGACTGGATGGTCTCTCCATTCAGAGTCCAGACTGGGGGCCTGCTGATGGCCACGGACACCTCACACTGGAAACAGGCCAGGTCAGGAGCCGTCACCGCCACATCCTCCAGCTCTGTCTCTATCACCAGGGACTGGGCTGGAGAGGCAAGGGGATGGAGGGTTAAAAGAGATGGGTCACCTTTTCCACAAAAGGTCAGGAACATCATTCTATGTGTGTGAGGGAGAGAGAGAAATGTGAAAGGTGTAAGGTGAGAGATTGAGGGGAATAAAGTGACAGAGGGACATTTAGAAAAAGAGCAACGATATGTCAATACGGACATATTGTTTTACAAGAAACCACCATCCGCTCACCTTCCACCAGGAGTTGGGCTGTGGACGTGTGCTCCCCAACCTCTATACTATAGGTACCCTCGTCCTCTACAGTTGCCTCGTGGATGGTCAGTTTATGGTAGCAGCCGTCACTGTGGATCTCTAGCCTATCAGAAGACACCAGCTCTGCCTTGCCTCTGTACCATGTGAGTTCACAGCGCGGCGTGGACACGGTGCAGTCCAGAATCACGCGGTGCTTCTCCAGAGCCGTGCGGTCTCTCAGAGGCTTCACGATAGACACGGGGGCCTCTGTGAAAAAATATAAGAGAAGTGCAGATATTTCAGTGAAGAGAACTGATTTCAGGTCAGATCATGGACACAGGGAGTTCTGTCACCCACAACAGAGTTTGGGTTGCTGTCTGCTTATAGGAACTGAAGTCAGATCAGCTGGAACATCACACAGAGATAGGTGAGGTAAACCTGCAGCCCGGTAGGTGAAGCCCTACCTTCCACCTCTAGGTAGGCTGTTGATTCTGTCTGTTTGGTCACAAAGCGGATCTCCCCAGAATCCTCAGCTTTAACGTTGCACATGAGAAGGAAGTGTTTGGTCCCTGAAGGAATAAACACAGACATGGAATTTCAATGTTTATTCTATTATTTATTTGACCTTTACCAGGTAGGTCAATTAAGACCAAATTATTCACCGCAATCATTAAGTTTAACGGTTTGATGGATTAACTGATTGATTGACTGATGTATCACTAACCCTCTGTGCGTATCTTGATGGTGCTAGTGGGTCTTATCTTGTGTCCATCCTTGTACCACTCCCCGGTCACGTCCTCCATGGACACCTCACACATGAACACAGCATTCTGGTCCTCCTGGACATACAGGTCCTCCAGCCCATGTAGCACCTCCACTTCAGGCTCTGTGGAGGGAGATTGGAAGATTGGTTCAACACGTTGGAATATAGTAACAGTGTGCAAACGTAACCGTGCCAATGGAAGAGCATTAGTCAGGCAGCCATGACCTCTAGGTGGCAGTAGCACGCAGTACAAGGTTGGCTGTGTTCGCCTGTTTCAGCCTTCCTGTCCCTATAACTGAACACTAGAGGTCAACAAAGAGTACCGTTGGTGAGAGTACTGAGATGTTTTACATGCACTTGAAATGAAGACCGTTCTGCAGTGACTTGATAAGGAGAGTGTACAGTATATTACCATAGACCTCCAGGTTACAGGATGTATTGACGTGTCCTACGTCACAGGTGTAGGTGCCTGCATCAGAGAGGCTACACTGCAGCAGCTGACAGAACCTCTTCCTCCCCATGGAGTAAATACGGTACTGGGTCTTCCCTGGCTTCAGCTCTGTCCCATTCTACAGTCAAGAAGAAAGACGGGACCAACATTATTACCCTATTCTCAGGGACAGACAACATTTAATGAGATCAAACTGTTTACTTCCTGTCTGTGCCTATTCTATATAACATGGTAATACACTACTGACACAAATACGGCAGGTCTATTGGTTGTACATCTATTACCTTCAGCCACCTGACCTCCACGTTCTGCCTGGACAGCTCACACTCCAATGTGGCAGGAGAGCCCTGCTCCAGTCTCATGTCTACCAGCTTCTTCATGAGAGTCACTGGAGTCTCTGGGAAAGAACAACAACATGGAAGAAATGTTAAGAAATGTTCTTTACTATAACATCCAATCCAGACACAGCTCTCCAGGGTTAAAGACCCCTGTATTAGATAACTGGATATTCATGATGATGTTCTCGACCCTCAACCCTCTCCCTCCCTCTCTATCTCTGTACCACAAACGCTGTCTCGGCCTCTGAATGATCGGCTATGAAAAGCCAACTGACATTTACTGACCTGTTCCACCCTTATTATTATTTGACCCTGCTGGTCATCTATGAATGTTTGAACATCTTGAAGAACGGTCTGGCCTTAACGGCCATGTACTCTTATAATCTCCACCCTGCACGGCCAGAAGAGGACTGGCCACCCCTCAGAGCCTGGTTCCTCTCTAGGTTTCTTCCTAGGTTCCTGCCTTTCTAGGGAGTTTTTCCTAGCCCCCGTGCTTCTACATCTGCATTACTTGCTGTTTGGGGTTTTAGGTTTGGTTTCTGTACAAGCACTTTGTGACATCTGCTGATGTAAAAAGGCCTTTATAAATACATTTGATTGATTATTGATGATGATGATGATACCTCACCCTTGACAGTGAGCCTGGCAGAGGTCCGGACTCCCTCCGCTGAGAAGACGATGGTGCCCGTGTCCTCCAGGGTAAGGTTGGACAGGGTGAGGCCGTGGACCAGCCCGTTGCAGCTCACCCGCCAGTGGTTGCTGGGTTTGACCCGGATGCCGTCCTTCTGCCAGACGCCCTCCACGCCAGTGTGAGACAGCTCCACCTCGAAGGAGGCCGTCTCCCGCTCAAACGTGTCTGTCTCCACCAGACCCTTACGGATGGCGATCTTACGGGCTGTAGAGGTAGAGATATTGACAGATGGTTAAAAGATAACACACCTAAAGCCAGGATACCTTTTTTGCCACAGCATCACTCTATAGTCTCTAGGCTACTATTGTAAGATGACATACCAACATTTCATCCATCTCTCACCCACAGGGCGTTACCCATTGTTACTTTAGTGCCTGACGGCTGGCGGCACCATACATGATAGTGAAGGCCAACATGCATTGTAGCTGTTGTTGACAGCTACTATACATAAAGACACAGTAAATTTAGTTGCAAATAGAATCCAGGACTCAAGCTGTTGTTTTATCAGCTAAGCATAACAGGACACTGTTATGGTTCGTTACTCTAACTGATGAAATCCCATTCATATCAATAGTAATAAACTGGGTGGTTTCGAGTCCTGAATGCTAATTGGCTGTCAGCCGTGGTATATCAGACCATATACCACGGGTATGACAAAACATTAATTTTTACTGCTTAGTTACGTTGGTAACCAGTTTATAATAGCAATAAGGCACCTCGGGGGTTTGTGGTAAATGACCAATATACCACAGCTAAGCACTGTATCTGATGAAAGCCTATCATTATCAATCAGTATGACATGGTGTCCGGACATTGTCTTACGTTCCACGTTGAGTTTGACCTGCGTGCGGTCGTGCAGGGTTTCACAGCGGTAGGTTCCGCGGTCAGAGAGGTTGAGGTTGCAGATGGTTAGGCTGCGTTTGCGTCCGCTCTGGCCCAGGGTGTGTCGGGGTCCTGGCTGGATAACCACACCCTGCCTCATCCACTGGACCTCGCCCGTGTCCAGACTGACCTCTGTTTCCATGGTAGCATCTCCGTACTCCTCGGCCATCACCGCCTCCATCTTCTTAGTGAAGGTCACCTGAGCTTCTGGATAATGCCGGAAGGACAAAACATGACTGTTAAAAGGATGGTTCACTAAGAATACACATTTGTATGGTAATCCACTTCCTTAGGCTTTGTTTGAGTTATTTATGTAGGTATGTTGACTGAGAACACTTTCTCATTTACAGCAACAACCGTGTGAGAGTCGCCTGCTCCCATCTGACACTCAGGTCAAGCTAAACAAGTGCATCTCAAGTATTTGAATGTATTTGCCACATCAATTTGACCCAGGTCAGCTGTCGACTCACCCTGTACTTTGAGGGTGGCCTTAGACACGTTCCCCTCAGCCTCCACTGTGATCTTAGAGGAGTCCAGGATCTGACAGCTCTTGATCACCAGGGTGTGACACAGGCCGTTCTGCGTTGCCTGGAAACGGTCACCCATGACGACGAGCTCGCCGTCCATCCCCCACACCAGCTGCACATCCTCTGGCGACACCACGCACTTGAAGGTGGCGTCCTCTCCCTCTAACACCATGGTGTTGTGGAGCTCTGTCAAGAACTCTACCACGCGAGGCACTGGGGGGGGGGGGGGTGAGGGAGAGAAGGAAAGAAAAACTAACGAATGGCTCGAAGGGTTGTTGATTAATTTAATTAGTGGTATTAATTCTGGGCTGGAACCAGATCCTGCACCCATTTTAAGGGCTGTACTACTTACTCTCGACTCTGAGCATGGCGGCGGTGCGGTCGTCCTTGGACTCGCAGGCATACTCCCCCGTGTCCTCCCTGGTCAGCCTGTGGATGGTCAGGCTGCGTTCCACGCCGTCGGCCCGGATGGTGAACCTCCGGCTGGGGACGATCTCCACGCCGTCCTTCAGCCACTGGACGTCCGCCTTGGGCTTACACACCTCACAGCGTATGGTCACCATGCCGTCCGAATGGGCCACGGTGTCGTGGAGCGGCTTGGCAAACTTCACCCTCATCTCTGAGACCACAAGTGAGAGAGAGCTGTTAAGATTGGTGATACCTTCTATCGCCCTCTGAAACCCCATTCATAGTGCATTATTTCAACCCCACGGTGCTTTACATTCACAACAACATCATTAAAAAAATTCAATTAAATGTACCCCCTTTTTCACCCAAATGTTGTGGTATCCAATTGTTAGTAGTTACTATCTTGTCTCATTGCTACAACTCCCGTACGGGCTCGGGAGAGACGAAGGTCGAGAGCCATGCGTCCTCCGAAACACAACCCAACCAAGCCGCACTGCTTCTTAACACAGCTAGCATCCAACCCGGAAGCCAGCCGCACCAATGTGTTGGAGGAAACACCGTACACCTAGCGACCTGGTCAGCACGCACTGCGCCCGGCTCACCACAGGAGTCGCTAGTGCGCGATGAGACAAGGATATCCCTACCGGCAAAACCCTCCCTAACCCGGACGATGCTAGGCCAATTGTGCGTCGCCCCATGGACCTCCCGGTCGCGGCCGGCTGCGACAGAGCCTGGGCTCGAACCCAGAGTCTCTGGTGGCACATCTAGCACTGCGGTGCAGTGCTTTAGACCACTGCGCCACCCGGGAGGCCCGGGGCCTATTTTTCTCTGTCACCTTTTCGTATTGCGATTTGGCTTATAGCATCATATTAGCATCATATTGGTTAAAGAAACACAGTGCTCCCCCCTGATCTACTATATAATTAGATAAAGACAGAATGGGAACATGGAAGTTAAAAACCTTTGACTAGCAGACTGAAATGCATCTCGTCTGTGTTGGCGTCTACTGTGTACTCTCCGCTGTCTGACCGTCTCAGCGGGTCAATGGTAAGGAACCGGGTGGCTCCGTCGACCCCCGTGTGGAAGCGGTCCCCTATGACGGGCGTCCAGTCCTTGAGCCAGCGAACCGGAGCGTTCTCCTTAGACACGACCCCCATCAGCGTCACACTCTCTGCCTCGTAACCTGTGATGATGTTCACTGCCTGTTTGTCTACGAAGGTGACGGGGGAGTCTGGGAGAGAGAGAGCGAGAAAAAGAGTGAGTAAGAGAGAATAAAGAATGAGGTGTAAAAGGTTCACATCCTATAGTATACAGTATACATTTTAAAGTGAAAGTTCATTCCACTGTAGACAGGGTCTCGTTTCGACTTAATTTGATCATGATTTTGTTGCTGAGACTTTTCCTGCACAAAAGGTTTCTAAAGTGTGTCATTTCCACTTTAAAATGTCAGACTTGATTTACACGAACGAAAAATGTATCAACTCCTACAAAAATGTTTTAGTAATTATAATCCACATAATAATTCACATTTCCTGTTTCTGCAGGATTATTTTCATGCTGTAGCAAACTGGCTCAAACTAAGATCCTACGTCTGTAAGACTGTAAACACCCGTTTGTCCACATAGCCCAGCCAATTACCTTGGATCTTCACCATGGTGACCATCTTGTCATCGATAGCATCACACATGTACTTCCCAGAGTCGGAGGGCAGGATGTCAGAGAGGATGAGTTTCCTCAGCGTGCCGTAGCTCTCGATGTAGGTCCGGTCATCGCTAGTCAGCTGTCTGTCGTTACAGTACCACTGGACAGGGGCATTGGCCCGGGACACCTCACAGGCCAGGATCAGGTCGTCCCCGGCAACCATCTCCTGGTAGTCTGTGTCCTCAGAGTTCCCCAGGATGGTCACTGGAGGCTCTGGAGAAGGAGGAAGAGACTTCAGATGCAGTTTTCATAGGTATTATCAATATGTTAACAGATCCACCTTGCACTCTGAAAGGCTAGGAGGAATTATTTTCACCATAGTGCTTAGTTTTACACCTATCCGATCCTCTAATATCTCTACAAGTACATAGGGGTAAGGGGTAGGGGATGAGGGGTAGAGGTATGGGGTAGGTGGTAGGGGCTAAGGGTTAGGTGATAGCAGATAGGACTTGATTTGTGATTAGGTGATTCTTAACCTTGCACAGTGACATGGAAGGTGATGTTGTCATCTCCAGCATCAAGGAAGTAGTCTCCGCCATCTTCCAGCTCAGCGTTAAGGATCACCAGGGAGCGGAACGCCCCTTCTTCCTCCTCATAGAACCTCTCGTCTTCGTTTAACCGGCGGCCATCTTTGTACCACTTAGCGACGGCATTGGCCCTGGAGAGTTCACACTCCAACTCAATGTCATCAGAGGGCAGGGACTTGACCTCTGTCTTGACTTCTGACCTATTCACGATCTTCACTGGGGGCTCTAGAGGGAGAATGTTCACATTTGGAGAGTCAATTCCATTTGAATTCAGTCAATTTAGGACATGAAATCCTCCCTTCTTAATATATTTTTCTATTTTTGCATTAAATCAAATCAAATCAAATCAAATTTTATTTGTCACATACACATGGTTAGCAGATGTTAATGTGAGTGTAGCGAAATGCTTGTGCTTCTAGTTCCGACAATGCAGTAATAACCAACAAGTAATCTAACTAACAATTCCAAAACTACTGTCTTATACACAGTGTAAGGGGATAAAGAATATGTACATAAGGATATATGAATGAGTGATGGTACAGAGCAGCATAGGCAAGATACAGTAGATGGTATCGAGTACAGTATATACATATGAAATGAGTATGTAAACAAAGTGGCATAGTTAAAGTGGCTAGTGATACATGTATTACATAAGGATGCAGTCAATGATATAGAGTACAGTATATACGTACAGGACATTATATAAGGTAGCATTGTTTAAAGTGGCTAGTGATATATTTACATCATTTCTCATCAATTCCCATTATTAAAGTGGCTGGAGTTGAGTCAGTGTCAGTGTCAGTGTGTTGGCAGCAGCCACTCAATGTTAGTGGTGGCTGTTTAACAGTCTGATGGCCTTGGGATAGAAGCTGTTTTTCAGTCTCTCGGTCCCAGCTTTGATGCACCTGTACTGACCTCGCCTTCTGGATGATAGCGGGGTGAACAGGCAGTGGCTCGGGTGGTTATTGTCCTTGATGATCTTTATGGCCTTCCTGTAACATCGGGTGGTGTAGGTGTCCTGGAGGGCAGGTAGTTTGCCCCCGGTGATGCGTTGTGCAGACCTCACTACCCTCTGGAGAGCCTTACGGTTGAGGGCGGAGCAGTTGCCGTACCAGGCGGTGATACAGCCCGCCAGGATGCTCTCGATTGTGCATCTGTAGAAGTTTGTGAGTGCTTTTGGTGACAAGCCGAATTTCTTCAGCCTCCTGAGGTTGAAGAGGCGCTGCTGCGCCTTCTTCACGATGCTGTCTGTGTGAGTGGACCAATTCAGTTTGTCTGTGATGTGTATGCCGAGGAACTTAAAACTTGCTACCCTCTCCACTACTGTTCCATCGATGTGGATAGGGGGGTGTTCCCTCTGCTGTTTCCTGAAGTCCACAATCATCTCCTTAGTTTTGTTGACGTTGAGTGTGAGGTTATTTTCCTGACACCACAATCTGAGGGCCCTCACCTCCTCCCTGTAGGCCGTCTCGTCGTTGTTGGTAATCAAGCCTACCACTGTTGTGTCGTCCGCAAACTTGATGATTGAGTTGGAGGCGTGCGTGGCAACGCAGTCGTGGGTGAACAGGGAGTACAGGAGAGGGCTCAGAACGCACCCTTGTGGGGCCCCAGTGTTGAGGATCAGCGGGGAGGAGATGTTGTTGCCTACCCTCACCACCTGGGGGCGGCCCGTCAGGAAGTCCAGTACCCAGTTGCACAGGGCGGGGTCGAGACCCAGGGTCTCGAGCTTGATGACGAGCTTGGAGGGTACTATGGTGTTGAATGCCGAGCTGTAGTCGATGAACAGCATTCTCACATAGGTATTCCTCTTGTCCAGATGGGTTAGGGCAGTGTGCAGTGTGGTTGAGATTGCATCGTCTGTGGACCTATTTGGGCGGTAAGCAAATTGGAGTGGGTCTAGGGTGTCAGGTAGGGTGGAGGTGATATGGTCCTTGACTAGTCTCTCAAAGCACTTCATGATGACGGAAGTGAGTGCTACGGGCCGGTAGTCGTTTAGCTCAGTTACCTTAGCTTTCTTGGGAACAGGAACAATGGTGGCCCTCTTGAAGCATGTGGGAACAGCAGACTGGTATAGGGATTGATTGAATATGTCCGTAAACACACCGGCCAGCTGGTCTGCGCATGCTCTGAGGGCGCGGCTGGGGATGCCGTCTGGGCCTGCAGCCTTGCGAGGGTTAACACGTTTAAATGTCTTACTCACCTCGGCTGCAGTGAAGGAGAGTCCGCATGTTTTCGTTGCAGGCCGTGTCAGTGGCACTGTATTGTCCTCAAAGCGGGCAAAAAAGTTATTTAGTCTGCCTGGGAGCAAGACATCCTGGTCCGTGACTGGGCTGGATTTCTTCTTGTAGTCCGTGATTGACTGTAGACCCTGCCACATGCCTCTTGTGTCTGAGCCGTTGAATTGAGATTCTACTTTGTCTCTGTACTGACGCTTAGCTTGTTTGATAGCCTTGCGGAGGGAATAGCTGCACTGTTTGTATTCGGTCATGTTACCAGTCACCTTGCCCTGATTAAAAGCAGTAGTTCGCGCTTTCAGTTTCACGCGAATGCTGCCATCAATCCACGGTTTCTGGTTAGGGAATGTTTTAATAGTTGCTATGGGAACGACATCTTCAACGCACGTTCTAATGAACTCGCACACCGAATCAGCGTATTCGTCAATATTGTTATCTGACGCAATACGAAACATATCCCAGTCCACGTGATGGAAGCAGTCTTGGAGTGTGGAGTCAGCTTGGTCGGACCAGCGTTGAACAGACCTCAGCGTGGGAGCCTCTTGTTTTAGTTTCTGTCTGTAGGCAGGGATCAACAAAATGGAGTCGTGGTCAGCTTTTCTGAAAGGGGGGCGGGGCAGGGCCTTATATGCGTTGCGGAAGTTAGAGTAACAATGATCCAAGGTTTTTCCACCCCTGGTTGCACAATCGATATGCTGATAAAATTTAGGGAGTCTTGTTTTCAGATTAGCCTTGTTAAAATCCCCAGCTACAATGAATGCAGCCTCCGGATAAATGGATTCCAGTTTGCAAAGAGTCAAATAAAGTTCGTTCAGAGCCATCGATGTGTCTGCTTGGGTGGGGGGATATATACGGCTGTGATTATAATCGAAGAGAATTCTCTTGGTAGATAATGCGGTCTACATTTGATTGTGAGGAATTCTAAATCAGGTGAACAGAAGGATTTGAGTTCCTGTATGTTTCTTTCATCACACCATGTCTCGTTAGCCATAAGGCATACGCCCCCGCCCCTCTTCTTACCAGAAAGATGTTTGTTTCTGTCGGCGCGATGCGTGTAGAAACCCGCTGGCTGCACCGCCTCGGATAGCGTCTCTCCAGTGAGCCATGTTTCCGTGAAGCAAAGAACGTTACAGTCTCTGATGTCCCTCTGGAATGCTACCCTTGCTCGGATTTCATCAACCTTGTTGTCAAGAGACTGGACATTGGCGAGAAGAATGCTAGGGAGTGGTGTGCCCGTCTCCGGAGTCTGACCAGAAGACCGCTTCGTTTCCCTCTTTTTTGGGTCGCTGCATGGAATCCATTCCGTTGTCCTGCTTGAAAGGCAGAACACAGGATCCGCGTCGCGAAAAACATATTCTTGGTCGTACTGATGGTGAGTTGACGCTGATCTTATATTCAGTAGTTCTTCTCGACTGTATGTAATGAAACCTAAGATGACCTGGGGTACTAATGTAAGAAATAACACGTAAAAAAAACAAAAAACTGCATAGTTTCCTAGGAACACGAAGCGAGGCGGCCATCTCTGTCGGCGCCGGAAGTAATTTTTATAATCTCCTGATTGAATTCAAATGGAATTGTGTGAAAACAAAGTACCATTCACCTCCAACCATCTCTTACCTGACACCTTGACCTGGAAGTCGATGAGGTCATCTGAGGCAAGACAGGTGTATTTCCCAGAGTCGCCCGGGACGGGCGTGCGGATGGTGAGGCGGCGGATGAGTCCATCCTCAGTGATGGTGACATCACTGCTCTCCTCCACCTCTCCTCCATCCTTCATCCAGATCACCTCAGCGTTGAACCGTGACACCTCGATCTCCAGGACGATGGGTTCTCCAGAGAAACAGTCCATTACGTCAGACATTGTTTCAGAGCGGGCCAGCTTCACAGGAGGCTCTGAGAAGAGGGGATTTATATGGTTCATTTATATTCTTTCAACAGAATATTGCAATATGGGAAATTAGCAGACAGCAGAAAGCAATACATCAAAACAACATAATATAGATACCTAAAATCTAACTTATTTATAAGAAATCATAGTGAACAGTTATATTAATAATATTATGTATGTCCATTCATCTCAAATAGTTGAAAAATACAAAACCAAAGATTGAAATACTTAACCCTGACATAACTAAACCTCTTACGCTGAACAGAGTTATTTCACTGACCACATACCTGCAATAGTGACCAGCCATGTGACCGAGTCATCCTCTGTGTCACACACATACTCTCCTGTGTCCTCCACAGTGGTCATGGGGATGACCAGTGTCCTGTGGGCTCCCTGGACCTCCAGGATGAGAGAGGCACTCTCCTCCACCTCCAGCCCATCTCGGTACCAGCGTACCTGGGCATCAGGCTGGGATATCTCGCAGCTGAGCTCCAGCCTCTCAGAGGTCAGGCTGGTCAGCTCCAGCTCAGACTCAGTAGGGGAGACGATTCGCACCGGAAGCTCTGAGAAAGGGAGAACAACTTGCATTTAAAAGGAAGCGATTAAAATATATATATATATTTAAATAGAAGTTTGGATATGAAATAGTCTAACATAAGATTAAATTGTGTAATAGTGTAAAAAAGGTAAATTAAATAGTTGTCGTCTGATAAGGGGGATTGGTTTGGTAGGAGACCCCAAAAGACGAAACGATTACACTACCACTCACAACAAATGAACCAGGCATGGAACCTTGGAGTATCTTACCTGTGATGGTGACCTGGAAGAACACAGAGTCTCCATCCATGATGCAGACGTACTCTCCGGAATCTTCTGCCGAGCCGCAGAGGACGGTCAGCCTCCTGTACGGTCCCTCGGACGTCAACTGGACGTTCTCCGTCTCCAGGACCTGAAGGCCGTCCTTAAACCAGTGGACCTCACCGCTGGAGCGGGACAGCTCACACTGCAGGACCACCTGCTCAGAGATATGACCCTCCATAACCACGTCCTCCTTGGGCTCCACGATCATCACTGGAGGCTCTTAGTTTCAACAAGGGAAAAGGAGAATATGAATGAGCAAATTCTACCACTAGGATAGGAGAATTGAGGTTTGCATCATCATCAAAGTCTCATCTTTGCTCAACACAATGGAGTCAACTTCACCTGTTACATGACATGAAAACATGTAGGCTAGTGTACAGTACATACCTTTGATGTTGACAGTGAATGAGAGGCTGTTGTCTCCTGATTGACAGCTGTAGGTTCCTGCGTCTGAGGTCTCAGCACAACGGATGATCAGTCTCCTCATGGTGCCCTCTATTTGTATGGTGATGTTATCACTGGCCTGGACCTCAACCCCATTCTTGTACCTGGAGGAAGGTCATGACGGACAGGACAATGAACCTTCAGTATTGTTGATTAGTTGAATCAGGTGTGATGGTGCTTGGCTGGAACAAAAGCCTGAACCCAACTGGCCAACACTGCTCTCTCAATTGTTGAAACTTCGTAATAAGCCTACTTATATTTTTTACAGTCGGAACATGATCAGTTCCCACTAAATGAACGATATTCTAAGCAGAAAGACTCCAAATCATAAAGGATAATGACATCCAGTTTGTGTTTCCTAGCGATGTGTATGTTAGCTGTGTACCAGGTAGCGTTGGCGTCCTCTCTGGAAACCTCACATGTGAGCACCACAGGATCCAGCTCCATGGCAGACTTCTGGAGCTCCTCCTCAGGGACCTCACTGAACTGCACAGGGGGACCTGGTGGGGGAAGGAGAGAGGGGGAGAGGGAGAGGGTGAGCTACCTGGGGAGGTTGGATGGTCATGGTTAGAGTTAGCGTTTGGTTGTTGAGGAGGAGGCTTGCTGGGTTGGAGGGGTTGGAATGAGTAGTGGACTGTTTTGTTACAGTGTGATCAAACTAAGCATGCTCTTCCAGAGGTTTGTTCAGATACATATCAGAAAGATCAGGACAGTGAGTGAGAGGAATGATATGGGGGTGAAAAACAGGTTAGAGAAGACTCAGAGAACATTTTCAGAACAGAAGCCATCACACTTAGTTACAGGACCAAGATAATCCTGTCAATAACAACAACAACAACAACATAAGATGACTAGCCGGCACAGAGGAAGTACAACACAGTATTAGGATTCCCTCAGAGAAAACACAGAACAACAATCTCCGTTGTTCACCTTTGACCTCCACCTGAAACACACTGACATCATCAGCTGTCCGACACGTGTAAACGCCCGAGTGGGAGAAGTCAGGCGATTGGATAATCAGCACCCTTGTATGCCCATCCTCCTGAAAGTCTACACCAGGCAGGTTGAAGATCTGCTCGCCATCTTTGTACCAGTAGACCTGGGCATATGGGTCTGATACGTCACAGTGGAGAACGATGTGCTCGCCAGCCTCAGCGGCCTTGGCCCTCTCCTCTTCAGGGAGGTGGGAGAACATGGCTCCCACAGCTAGGGGTGTTATGGGTGATTGGTTAAGGTGGCAGATATGGGATGCTCAGTTAGCTTGGGTGATCGTCAGCGTAAATCAGTATGATATCATGGTTGATGGCTGAATAAATTCATGTGAAGTTGTGAATTCAAAGAGATGGTCAAACATCTGAAAAACCTCTATTATAGAAAGTTGATGTTTATATGGAAAATAGAACATTTCTGGTTGAGAGTGCATGTTAATGATATCCATGACAACCAAACATGGCATACAGCAACTCACCTTCAACCTCCACGTTGAAATTGATGACATCACCCATCGTCTCGCATGTGTACACGCCAGAGTCGGTGAACTCAGCCGATCGGATAACGATCCTCCTCATGTTGCCTTCTGATTGGATGTTGAGGCTGTCTGTCACCTGTAGCTCCACCCCATCCTTGAACCAGCCCACTCTGGCTGAGGGGTGGGACACCTCACAGTACAGGACCACAGGGTCACCAGTCTCCACCCTCTTGTTACTGTCTGACTCTGACATTGGGCTGAACTTTACCACCGCAGCTGGAATGGAATCATTACCAAAAAATATGTACAAGCAGTATTCAGTATTCTAATATCATGCAATTGCATATCATTACAGTACAAACAAGCCTAATGTAAATGTTAAAGCAGTCCTTGTTATAAGGCCTCCTCAATCCAGATTGTCTGGCTTGATGCCATTATCATGTTATTTCTCTTTACACTCCACCGTTC
Source organism: Oncorhynchus kisutch (assembly GCF_002021735.2). Classification (NCBI taxonomy): domain Eukaryota; kingdom Metazoa; phylum Chordata; class Actinopteri; order Salmoniformes; family Salmonidae; genus Oncorhynchus; species Oncorhynchus kisutch. The sequence goes on along the minus strand of NC_034189.2, from coordinate 49,581,821 downwards.
CCCAACACCTACCTTGAACCTTGAGAACCGCTGAGTCTCTGACTCCGTTGGCGATGAAGGTGACCTCTGCCTCATGGTCTTCCACCTTGGTGCTGTGGATTACCAGGGAGTGCTGTGTCTTTGCCTGTTGGATAGAGTAGTCTTGGCTATCCTGTAGCTGGGTGCTGTTCAGGAACCAGGTGCCCGTCACCATCACTGACAGATCGATGGAGAACAGGGCGTCCTCCCCCTCCGTCACCTCACAGCCCTGGAGAGGGGTCCTGATCTTGGGACCTGGCACTGAGAGGTGAGAGTTCAAAGCTAGTGACATCAAATGAATTTCCATAGCTGCAGGGTACACAAATACCATAGTGCATGACAGCCTTTCATCCCTGATCACATCAACATGGTTTCTCTCCAATTCAGCACTCACCAAGATGGACGACTTTAGGGAACTCCACGTGTCCACTACGGCCATACTTATTGATGCAGCAGACACGGAAGCGGTAATCGCCCTCGCACAGCACACTGTCGCCCATGACCTCTGCGGAGGTCGCCGTGTCGGAGGTCGCACACCTCAGCCACTCCTGTGATCCCACTTCCTGTCTCTCCAGGACATAGACGGAGCGGGTGGTGGTCTGGCTGGTGGGGGCCGGCTCCCAGGAGAGGAGCACGCTGTTGGGCCTGTCCACATCCATCTCCACCCCCACTGGACAGATGGGAGGGCTGTGTCTGGCAGCTGTGGAGAAAACCGAAACAGGAAGAAAGGTACAAAGTAGGTGAGCATTGGTTGCCATAATGCTTGTAGACTGTCGTACGTTTGTTAGTCTCTAGCAGCTACATTAGGATATGTTGCACAGTATAGCTGGAGTTTTCACCATACTGTCGTTCTAACCCTTTCAGATCTACATGGGTAAATCCCCAAAAAGTTAACTGTAAACTGTGTACGTGACGATTAAACTTTGATTTGATTTGGAAAGTCCCTAAGTAAGGGGCCATGGGTCACCTTGGTCAACATCCAGCTTACCTTTGACTCTGAGCCGGGACGAGGTCTTGGATCTTCCCACAACGAAGGTCACGACCCCAGTGTCCCCGTGGCAGACGTTGACGAACACCAGCATGTGGGTTTTACCAAAGGACTTGAGGATAGTCTGGTGGCTCTCGCGTAGCTTCAGGCCATCTTTGAACCAGTGGACATCCATGTTCTCCTCCTCTACCTCCACACAGAACACAGCATTCTCCCCCTCTAACACGTCTAGTTTTCGAGGAAGTTTTTTAACAATTGTGCCTGTGGGTGAGAAAGAGCGTTGAGGGTCATGTACTGTATGGCTGTATATCCTGGAGAAAAATCATTGGGTTTATAGAAAATATATATATATATTTTACATTTTAAACATGTTTCAATAGTTCTGATGCTCAAAGATGTATTTTCTAGACTGTATTAAATGAGTGAATGATACACTGCCATACTTCTTCCATACTATAAGACGTCTACCTACCTTTGACGGCCAGCTCAGCGATACTCTTCCCTCCATCAGGCATCTCACAGAGATAGACCCCATCGTCGTCTGCTCCTACATCTCGGATAGTGAGCCTGCGCCTGGTTCCGTTCTGCTCTATGCCGTATTTACCCCCTGGCTGCAGTCTCTGGTCCTCCAGGTACCAGGCAGTAGGGATGCCCTCATTAGGTACCTCACACTCCAACACGGCCATGCCTCTCTCTCTCACCTCCACGTCTTGCAGAGACCGCCTGAAACGCACCGCTGGAGCTGCACATGGGTGGAAAGGGAGGTAGTTGTGGATTGGTTTATACACTGTCTGGAAAACATATTGCAGTATGTCTTTGTGTAGTGATTTGCTATGTCCCTGTATAGTATTTTTTCAGTGCTTTAGGCACATTTTAGGTTGTTTTTACAGTGCTTACCCCAGATTTTAGGTTGTTTTTACAGTGCTTAACCCACATTTGAGGTTGTTTTTACAGTGCTTAACCCACATTTTAGGTTGTTTTTACAATGCTTTAGATACATTTGAGGTTGTTTTTACAGTGCTTAACCCACATTTGAGGTTGTTTTTACAGTGCTTAACCCACATTTTAGGTTGTTTTTACAATGCTTTGCGCACATTTTAGGTTGTTTTTACAGTGCTTAACCCACATTTTAGGTTGTTTTTACAGTGCTTAACCCACATTTGAGGTTGTTTTTACAGTGCTTAACCCATATTTGAGGTTGTTTTTACAGTGCTTAACCCACATTTTAGGTTGTTTTTACAATGCTTTAGGCACATTTTAGGTTGTTTTTACAGTGCTTAACCCACATTTTAGGTTGTTTTTACAGTGCTTAACCCACATTTGAGGTTGTTTTTACAGTGCTTAACCCACATTATAGGTTGTTTTTACAGTGCTTTAGGCACATTTTAGGTTGTTTTTACAATGCTTTACGCACATTTTAGGTTGTTTTTACAGTGCTTTAGGCACATTTTAGGTTGTTTTTACAATGCTTTAGGCACATTTTAGGTTGTTTTTACAGTGCTTTAGGCACATTTTAGGTTGTTTTTACAATGCTTTACGCACATTTTAGGTTGTTTTTACAATGCTTTACGCACATTTTAGGTTATTCCAGTCATTGGTTGAGTTTTAATCAAGGTATAACACATTTCATGAGCTCATGAGCATATTTCATGATCACATTTCATGACTTATGCTATGATTGACTGCAGGATTTGAACAAACAGTAATTTCAACTACATTTCAAGTAAACTTTTAGGGTTATTTCTACCAATCTATTGACATTGCTGTGGACTTTGGTCATGGTCAACATGGTCAACATGGTTAACAACACAGCAGAAAATCTGTATTCAGGACACATACAGGACACATACCTCAGCTCATGATTCAGTCTCTAAATATAGGGACACACGGAGGCAGTGGGGTGGGCAGGGGAGACATGCAGGAGGTAGGGAGAGAAGGGAAGCTAGGGGGAGAGGGAGAGAAGGGAAGCTAGGGGGAGAGGGGAAGAAGGGAAGCTAGGGGGAAGAGACTGGGGGGAGGTAGGGGGAGAGGGGAAGAAGGGAAGCTAGGGGGAGAGGGGAAGAAGGGAAGCTAGGGGGAGGGAAGAGAAGGGAAGCTAGGGGAGAGGGTAAGAAGGGAAGCTAGGGGAAAGAGACTGGGGGGAGGTAGGGACACGGAGGCAGTGGGGTGGGCAGGGGAGACATGCAGGAGGTAGGGAGAGAAGGGAAGCTAGGGGGAGAGGGAGAGAAGGGAAGCTAGGGGGAGGGGAGAGAAGGGAAGCTAGGGGAGAGGGGAAGAAGGGAAGCTAGGGGAAAGAGACTGGGGGAGGTAGGGACATGGAGGCAGTGGGGTGGGCAGGGGAGACATGCAGGAGGTAGGGAGAGAAGGGAAGCTAGGGGGAGGGGGGGAAGGGAAGCTAGGGGGAGGGGGGAAAGGGAAGCTAGGGGGAGGGGGGGGGGAAAGGGAAGCTAGGGGAAAGAGACTGGAGGGAGGTAGGGACACGGAGGCAGTGTGGTGGGCAGGGGAGACATGCAGGAGGTAGGGAGAGAAGGGAAGCTAGGGGGAGAGGGAGAGAAGGGAAGCTAGGGGGAGGGGAGAGAAGGGAAGCTAGGGGAGAGGGGAAGAAGGGAAGCTAGGGGAAAGAGACTGGGGGAGGTAGGGACATGGAGGCAGTGGGGTGGGCAGGGGAGACATGCAGGAGGTAGGGAGAGAAGGGAAGCTAGGGGGAGGGGGGGAAGGGAAGCTAGGGGGAGGGGGGAAAGGGAAGCTAGGGGAAAGAGACTGGAGGGAGGTAGGGACACGGAGGCAGTGGGGTGGGCAGGGGAGACATGCAGGAGGTAGGGAGAGAAGGGAAGCTAGGGGGAGAGGGAGAGAAGGGAAGCTAGGGGGAGGGGAGAGAAGGGAAGCTAGGGGAGAGGGGAAGAAGGGAAGCTAGGGGAAAGAGACTGGGGGAGGTAGGGACATGGAGGCAGTGGGGTGGGCAGGGGAGACATGCAGGAGGTAGGGAGAGAAGGGAAGCTAGGGGGAGGGGGGGAAGGGAAGCTAGGGGGAGGGGGGAAAGGGAAGCTAGGGGAAAGAGACTGGAGGGAGGTAGGGACACGGAGGCAGTGGGGTGGGCAGGGGAGACATGCAGGAGGTAGGGAGAGAAGGGAAGCTAGGGGGAGAGGGAGAGAAGGGAAGCTAGGGGGAGGGGAGGGGAGAGAAGGGAAGCTAGGGGAGAGGGGAAGAAGGGAAGCTAGGGGAAAGAGACTGGGGGAGGTAGGGACATGGAGGCAGTGGGGTGGGCAGGGGAGACATGCAGGAGGTAGGGAGAGAAGGGAAGCTAGGGGGAGAGGGAGAGAAGGGAAGCTAGGGGGAGGGGAGAGAAGGGAAGCTAGGGGAGACGGGAAGAAGGGAAGCTAGGGGAAAGAGACTGGGGGAGGTAGAGACATGGAGGCAGTGGGGTGGGCAGGGGAGACATGCAGGAGGTGGGGAGAGAAGGGAAGCTAGGGGGAGGGGGGGAAAGGGAAGCTAGGGGAAAGAGACTGGAGGGAGGTAGGGACAAGGAGGCAGTGGGGTGGGCAGGGGAGACATGCAGGAGGTAGGGAGAGAAGGGAAGCTAGGGGGAGAGGGGAAGAAGGGAAGCTAGGGGGAAGAGACTGGGGGGAGGTAGGGACAAGGAGGCAGTGGGGTGGGCAGGGGAGACATGCAGGAGGTAGGGAGAGAAGGGAAGCTAGGGAGAGAGGGGAAGAAGGGAAGCTAGGGTGAGGGGGGAGAAGGGAAGCTAGGGGAGAGGGGAAGAAGGGAAGCTAGGGGGAAGAGACTGGGGGAGGTATGGACACGGAGGCAGTGGGGTGGGCAGGGGAGACATGCAGGAGGTAGGGAGAGAAGGGAAGCTAGGGGAGAGGGGAAGAAGGGAAGCTAGGGGAAAGAGACTGGGGGGCGGTAGGGACACAGAGGCATTGGGGTGGGCAGGGGAGACATGCAGGAGGTAGGGGGAGAAGTGAAGCTAGGGGGAGGGGGGGAAAGGGAAGCTAGGGGGAAAGGGGAAGAAGGGAAGCTAGGGGAAAGAGACTGGGGGGAGGTAGGGACACAGAGGCATTGGGGTGGGCAGGGGAGACATGCAGGAGGTAGGGGGAGAGGGGAAGAGACTAAGGGGAGGTAAGGGTAGGAAGACCTGTTTTTATCTCCACCTATCAAGACTCTATGGCAATAACTCCCTGGTAGATTAGGGATGTGGATGCCTAGATGAGACAGATACCATTTAATTTACGTAGCCAGCTGACTCAGTGTGCTGTGTGATGGCTGGATCACCCTGGGATTATCCTATAATGATGACTTAACAATTACCAATTATTAAGGTGACTCAACTGGGATCTTTTAGCAATGCATTTCCACAATCTACTGAACTCTCTATAGAGCAATTAGTTGTGACAGCTGACGATCTAACTCTCTCCCTATGGCATTTCTATGACGTAAGAAACATTGTGGCAAACCCTCATGCTAGTGAGGAACATACAGTACGTACTCATGCTAGTCAGGAACATACGCTACGTACTCATGCTAGTCAGGAACATACAGTACGTACTCATGTTAGTCAGGAACATACGGTACGTACTCATGCTAGTCAGGAACATACAGTACGTACTCATGCTAGTCAGGAACATACAGTACGTACTCATGCTAGTCAGGAACATACAGTACGTACTCATGCTAGTCAGGAACATACAGTACGTACTCATGCTAGTCAGGAACATACAGTACGTACTCATGCTAGTCAGGAATATACAGTACGTACTCATGCTAGTCAGGAACATACAGTACGTACTCATGCTAGTCAGGAACATACAGTACGTACTCATGCTAGTCAGGAACATACAGTACGTACTCATGCTAGTCAGGAACATACAGTACGTACTCATGCTAGTCAGGAACATACAGTACGTACTCATGCTAGTCAGGAACATACAGTACGTACTCATGCTAGTCAGGAACATACAGTACGTACTCATGCTAGTCAGGAACATACAGTACGTACTCATGCTAGTTAGGAACATACAGTACGTACTCATGCTAGTCAGGAACATACAGTACGTACTCATGCTAGTCAGGAACATACCGTACGTACTCATGCTAGTCAGGAACATACCGTACGTACTCATGCTAGTCAGGAACCTACAGTACGTACTCATGCTAGTCAGGAACATACAGTACGTACTCATGCTAGTCAGGAACATACAGTACGTACTCATGCTAGTCAGGAACATACAGTACATACTCATGCTAGTCAGGAACATACAGTACGTACTCATGCTAGTCAGGAACATACAGTACGTACTCATGCTAGTCAGGAACATACAGTACGTACTCATGCTAGTCAGGAACATACAGTACGTACTCATGCTAGTCAGGAACATACAGTACGTACTCATGCTAGTCAGGAACATACAGTACGTACTCATGCTAGTCAGGAACATACAGTACGTACTCATGCTAGTCAGGAACATACAGTACGTACTCATGCTAGTCAGGAACATACAGTACGTACTCATGCTAGTCAGGAACATACAGTACGTACTCATGCTAGTCAGCAACATACAGTACGTATGCTCCTGACTAGCATGAGGGTTTGCCACAATGTTATTCCTTCAAAATGATGATCAAATTAGGCAGGTGAGAGCATGCTTTCATTGTCTCAATCAAACCTGATTGTTGATCATCATGGCAAAGGAATTAATTAAGGAAAGAACGATGGTACAGATGTAGGATCTTAATTTCTTTAACCTTCATTTAACTAGACAAGTCAGTTAAGAACAAATTCTTATTTACAATGACGGCCTAGGAACAGTGGGTTAACTGCCTTGACTGATTTTTACCTTGTCAGCTCAGGGAATCGCTCTAGCAACCTTTTGGTTACTGGCCCAATGCTCTAACCACTAGGTTACCTGCCGCACCAAATTTGACCACCCTGTTGCAGGAGAACTTTCCAGCAATGCAGGAAATTAAAAACGTGTAGTGTATTTGAGGTTTAAAAGGCTTCTGAAATTTGTAATTTCCATTTTGAAATTCAAGACTTGATTTTTCCTTATGAAAAATGGGGCATCCCCAACAAAAATGTCCATTAATTATAATCCACATAATAATTCACAAGTCCTGTTGCTGCAGGATTATTTTCCTGCTGTAGCAAACTAGCTCAAATGAAGATCCTACATCTGTAAGAAAGAAAAGAAAAGATAATAAATTCCTGAAACCCTGCTAAAGCCCTACCTTTGACAGTCAGGTAAACAGAGCTGAGGGTGTGTCCCAGAGCGTTGGACGCAGCACACACGTACAGCCCTGTGTCCTGATGTTTACAGTACATCACTTTGAGCGTGTAGTAACCCTCTCTGTCCTCAAACAGAAGGTGACGCCTCCCAGCCTCTAGGGGCGCTCCGTCCTTCTTCCAGATGATCTCAGGCTTAGGTTTCCCTGTCACGAAGCAGCGGAACTTAGCATGTTTCCCCTCCGACACCGCAAATTTCTTCACATTGGCAGAGTTCAGATTGGGCTCGTCCGGCTGTCTCGACAAACCATGTCTGTGCCTCATACTACGAGGTGATGTCTGCCCGTTGCTGTGCCCATTTGACGTGGACGCCCCGCTCTCCTGCCGTTCCGGGACGAGCTCCACAAGCAGCACTGCGCCCGCCAGCGCCCCTCCTTGATTGTTATGGGCTCTGCAGGTGTAGACACCCCCGTCGGGCATCCTCGTCCTGAAGATCTTCAGCTGGAACCAGCCTCCGTCCTGGCTGCTGACGTTGAAGTGGGCGCTCTCGAAGATGTCGCTCAGCTTCTTCCCGTCCTTCTCCCACACCACCTGGGGCAGAGGGTTTCCCGACAGCTTACAGGAGAAGGCTGCGTCCTCGCCCCGGTCCACCCTCAGGGAGAGGGGCTTGATGAGGAAGTGAGGTCTGTCGTCTGACAGCAGGGGCTCCCCTTCATAGCGTTGCTTCTTTTTCTCCCGCTCACTCTCCTCTCCATTTTCCTTCTCTACCGCTCCGCTCTGTTGGTCTACCGCTCCGCTCTGTTGGCCTACCTCTCCATTCCTCTGCTCTATCTCTCCATTCTGTTGCCCTCCATACTCTCTGTTCTCTTGCTGCCTATATTCCCCATTCTGGTTCTGTTGCCCCTCCAACTCGCTGCTCTGTTGCCTTCTAAACTCCCCATTCCGTTGCCCCCCTAACTCTCCATTCTCCAGCCTGGTTTGCTGCACCCCATTGACCTCTGTCTGTTTCTGTGCCCCTTGCCGCTCCTGACTGTTCCTCTCCACCTTCAGTGTGGCAGGGGCGCACGTCTCACCCACGCTGTTACTGGCCTTGCAGATATACTGGCCAGCGTCCTCCAGCCTGACCCCAGTGATGTGTAGGAAGTAGGCCTGGCCCTCCTCCGACAGCCTGTAGCGTCCCTCTGACAGGATCTGTACATTCTTCTTCTCCCAGACCACCTCAGGACGAGGGTCGCCGCCGATCTTGCATTGCAGGACGGAGTCCGTGCCACACTGTGCCGCCACGGGGCGCGAGTAGCCCAGTACACGGGGGGCACCACCGAATATGTCCATGTTGGCTTCCTGCGTCTGTCTCAGTCCCTTCTTCTCACTCTGATGGGCAAAACAAATGGGGTCCGTAGTAGAAGTCTCTTGTAGATTGTGTCACACGGTCGTCTCTACCGCATATCAATCTGCAGAGAAGATATGAGTCGTAGTACATTAATAATACAGTTACTACATAACTCTCACACAGTATCTAGTCATAATTTAGCAATAAGGCCCAAGGGGGTGTGGTATATGGCTAATATAACATGACTAAAGGCTGTTCTTATGCATGAGTGCCTGGACACAGCCCTTAGCCGTGGTATATTGGCCATATATCACAAACCCCCGACGTGTCTTATTGCTATTATGAACTGGTTACCAACGTAATTAGAGCAGTAAAAATATTTTTGGGTCATACTTGTGGTATAAGGTCTGATATACCACGGCTGTCAGCCAATCAGCATTCAGGGCTTGAACCACCCAGTTTATAATGCCTTACATTCAGCCCATCAGATTTGTCTTGGAAGAAGTACTACAGCCTTTCACTCTGAATGTTTTGCATCTAGTGGACAATGTATTCACTGCTTTGTGATAACAGAAGGACATTGAATACAGCCCCAAGCTGAAGGACAGTGCTTTCTCCTCAGTCTAGTGGTGTTGACCTAGTAAAAGTAAAGTAGCGTCTCAGTCAGAACCGAACAGACCACAGCCCTCCCAGCTGGTGCTGTAGCTCAGCCAGAGGAGTATTTCAAGTAGTCTGTCCAAATAAAGACCCTGCCTGGAGGCCTTGTGTCAGATAACAGAAAATCCTCACGGTAACATACAGTATGTACGCCTTTACTCTCCAACATAAGAGTAACTTTACACTAAAGGGAAAATATGATACCTTTTTGGATTACTGTTGATTACTGTTGATGTGCTACCTTACCTGAGAGACAGTCACAATCTGAATGCCCACGGGGATTGGGATCAGGAAAAGGGAACTCTAGAAATGCCTAATACATGCTGTCATTGTTGCTATACTAGTAACCCCATATCAGGTTCAGCTATAGCCTTCCAAATGCATTGTGGTGCAGTTGATGTTCCTATAGTTTGTCTGTAGCAGCTGTAGGTTTCATATCTGGCATGCAGGGGCTATTTCCCAATACAGAGATAACTCTCTCTCTCTCTTACAGGTGAACACATGGCATTTGATACTGCAGCCAATGTGTCTAGGTGCTGCAGTATATTCCCTCCAAAAGGCTGTCACCCTACATTCTACTGGATCATGCCATTGACCCAGTTATCTATTTGGTTACCATGGGGGCAAAGATCCTGTTGATAAAGAAGCTCTTTTATCGACTTCCAGTGTTCTCCGAGAGTTGCTGCATTTCCTCTTCCCTCTCATAGGTGAGGTGAAATGATACACAATCTGCGTCGCTTAAATAATGATACAATCGTACAAACTATGATAATCAGAAACTTACCAGTGATTCCAGAGTGACACTTCCTCTGTTCCACATTGACAATATAGCCCACAAATTAAAGCCACTCTTCAGAATCTCCTTCCAGGGTTCAAGAAGACTTGGACCCCATTGATTGGAATTACTTTTGACCCAGGTGTAAGTCTGGTTCCGCGTCCCTTAAAATGGCCGCTGTCTGCTCTGTCCGGTAGGGATATGTTTCCCGCTCTCAGTGGTCTGCTGCAGTCCTGCTCTCTCACTAAGACAAGAATGTCTCTCAAGATGTCCTGACTAAATAAAAGCAAAATGAGTGTCTTGATCAAGTGCAATCCTCAAACAGCATCAAACAGATCCACAGCTCTCAAGGCTCGTCCTGTTGCTGTATCTGTCCATCCAGTGAGGTGGCTGTGGCTTCTGGAACTGGTGGGGGTCTGGAGCTCCAGTACAGGGACCACACAATCCACTCTGACTGCCTGCTGGTTTCGTCACCCGGTCCTAAGGCGCCCGGTGTGTCAATGTCAGGGAGAGAGGGAGAGGGAGAGAGAGAGATAGAGAGAGAGAGAAAGAGAGAGAGAGGGGGAGGGAGACGAACAACTGTTGCCCTGCTGCTAGCCGCCCCTAAAAATACCACAGGTTTTGATGACAGCCAGTCAGATAAGTCTTGGCCCTCCATTCACAGACCCTACAGGAGCTAAAGATAGACAGAAGCACTGAGCAGCACTGCTCTGTGACTGATCAATCAGCTTCCTAGAGATCCTCTGTTTAATCTCCACAGAGGACACCCCACCTGCCAAGACAGTGACTCCCGGCATCAAGCACACTAGCTCATCATCCGTAAACACAGACGATGTATGATGTGTCATTGACATAGATGTTAAAATGTACATTCTGGAAGGGCAGTTGATAATTGCTGAGCTCAAACTCTGCTTATAAACAATTTGTGAAGCATTTAACCTTTCACTGCAGTGAAAATCAGGGTCACACAGAGTGATTATTGGTAGTCATAAACAAATCTGCTTTGAAACAAAAGTATACACCTTCACACACATGGTTATGGGCATAAAACAAGAAGACACCTGCACCATGTCAGATATAGAGTTGAAATGTATTACATCTTGAGTTTGCATCCCATTATTACACATTATATACATCACAGAAGACATACACTTTATATACACTTTATATACATCACAGAAGACATACACTTTATATACATCACATATAACAAAACTGTTTAACATAGAAACACAAGTTTATTAATTATGAAATTATGAAAAATATGAAAAACATTCCAGCCAGGAGGCCACATAAATAACTAAACATATAGAGAGTCAATCATTACTAACACCGCATATGCTATGGTAATGGCCTCCCCTATCAGTGTCTGTCAGTCCCAGCCCCCCCCCCCCCCCCCCCAGCCCCAGAGCCTCACTCTGGGTTAGCAGACATAGTTTATTAGAGGGTGCTTGTAGGATAGTGTTATTCGTCAGAACCCATTACTATCCGGCACATCAGAACATCACCACCACCAGAGTGACCACCCGAGTCACCACCCGAGACTGCCATGACATCTGTTTCACAGAAACACAATACATACAGCTGGTGTTGTTTCATGGAAACACAATAAATAACACTGAGGTCACTGAAGCACTTTGAATTGTTGAAGTAGCTACAGCTTAACTACCACAACACGTACTATGGTACCACCACAGACATAAAATATGTTCTATTGCTCTACGGATGGGTCCATGAAAGTCTACATGGCATGGAGAATCCTGTTTGTTTTACACATTCAATTTATATAGGAGCTACAATGGGACTTTCCTTTATTCTGTCCCGTTCATGCCAAAAGTGGTCAACTACAAACTCTCTATGCTTGTATGGTGAGAGACTGGGCCCATTACAACAGTTTGACTACAGCTTGTATGGTGAGAGACTGGGCCCATTACAACAGTTTGACTACAGCTTGTCTGGTGAGAGACTGGGCCCATTACAACAGTTTGACTACAGATTGTATGGTGAGAGACTGGGCCCATTACAACAGTTTGACTACAGCTTGTATGGTGAGAGACTGGGCCCATTACAACAGTTTGACTACAGCTTGTATGGTGAGAGACTGGGCCCATTACAACAGTTTGACTACAGCTTGTATGGTGAGAGACTGGGCCCATTACAACAGTTTGACTACAGCTTGTATGGTGAGAGACTGGGCCCATTACAACAGTTTGACTACAGCTTGTATGGTGAGAGACTGGGCCCATTACAACAGTTTGACTACAGCTTGTATGGTGAGAGACTGGGCCCATTACAACAGTTTGACTACAGCTTGTATGGTGAGTGACTGGGCCCAATACAACAGTTTGACTACAGCTTGCATGGTGAGAGACTGGGCCCATTACAACAGTTTGACTACAGCTTGTATGGTGAGAGACTGGGCCCATTACAACAGTTTGACTACAGCTTGTATGGTGAGAGACTGGGCCCATTACAACAGTTTGACTACAGCTTGTATGGTGAGAGACTGGGCCCATTACAACAGTTTGACTACAGCTTGTATGGTGAGTGACTGGGCCCAATACAACAGTTTGACTACAGCTTGTATGGTGAGAGACTGGGCCCATTACAACAGTTTGACTACAGCTTGTATGGTGAGTGACTGGGCCCAATACAACAGTTTGACTACAGCTTGTATGGTGAGAGTCTGGGCCCATTACAACAGTTTGACTACAGCTTGTATGGTGAGAGACTGGGCCCATTACAACAGTTTGACTACAGCTTGTATGGTGAGAGACTGGGCCCATAACAACAGTTTGACTACAGCTTGTATGGTGAGAGACTGGGCCCATTACAACAGTTTAACTACAGCTTGTATGGTGAGAGACTGGGCCCAATACAACAGTTTGACTACAGCTTGTATGGTGAGAGACTGGACCCAATACAACAGTTTGACTACAGCGTTGACATACAACCCCCACATTCTCAGACGATAGCGGAATGTCCACCACAGCCAATCACAAACACTTGGCATCAGAGGAAGATGACCTCCGGAAGGTCACATGCTGTAGCTTCAGGATCCACTCATTTCGTTAGGATGACGATTGTTGACAACCCTCTCCACGTTGACCTTATTCGATCTAAATGGATCCACCATCATCATCATCCAGCTATTCCCTGATGTCTGTCTTTAGGGGTCTTTAAAGGTTGGCCTAGATCTTGGTTCTATATCTTAGTGTTATCTACAGTACAATGTGGGATATGATATAATGTGGGATATGATATAATGTGGTATATGATATAATGTGGTATATGATATAATGTGGGATATGATATAATGTGGGATATGATATAATGTGGTATATGATATAATGTGGTATATGATATAATGTGGTATATGGATATAATGTGGTATATGATATAATGTGGGATATGATATAATGTGGTATATGATATAATGTGGGATATGATATAATGTGGTATATGGATATAATGTGGTATATGATATAATGTGGGATATGATATAATGTGGGATATGATATAATGTGGTATATGATATAATGTGGGATATGATATAATGTGGGATATGATATAATGTGGTATATGATATAATGTGGGATATGATATAATGTGGGATATGATATAATGTGGTATATGATATAATGTGGTATATGGATATAATGTGGTATATGATATAATGTGGTATATGGATATAATGTGGTATATGATATAATGTGGGATATGATATAATGTGGTATATGATATAATGTGGGATATGATATAATGTGGGATATGGTTATGGAGATATGGGATAAAGAATGTAAATGTTTACCTATCATTGTTGCATGTAGGAAATATCTATCTGACAAAAGGAGAAACCATAGTTTATGTGATTTTGCTTGTTTGTTAAAACAATGACCCACCTGTCCATGTAAGGGGGCTGGTCCCTCTGACATTCACCCTCATGCAGTCATCTCTAACCAGCTGCTGGGTAAGAGGACAGTCATAGGAATGAAAAGCATAGTGTTAGATTCTGTTCTGAGATTGTATTTCAATATCAAACAACAGTATGAAGGTTAATCTCTTCACAGGTCAGTCCTGATCCCATCCATCCAAAATTAACAGCAGTCAGGGATGTACATTTTCTTTCTTAATCGGGAGCATTGAATAGTGCTCCCAACTTTGAAAAAGTTAGGAGCAAAAAAAAGAGAAAAAGAGATTGATTTAAAATAATTAAGATCTACCATTTGGCCATGAATTATCTGAGTTTGTTTGGGTTGACAGCAATGGAGTAGGCAAGAGCACAAACAGATCTCGGGCAAGGCTACCGCTAGAGACAAGTGGTTTTCTGCATTTACAGGTGCAACCATAACTGTCCAAAGATGTTGTTCTCTAGTATGTGGTACTCATGCTGCATTCATAACCAAGTGGGAAGGTGGTATTTACCACATATGACTGGAAAAAAATGCAACTGGTGGTTAAAGCTGCAATATGTAACTTTTTGGGCAACCAGACCAAATTCACATTGAAAAGTGTGTTATAGATCTGTCATTTTCATTGAATATGTTCTATGTGCCCTATTTCTATGCTCCCATTCTTCATTTTTGTTGTTGTCTTTTACTTTCTGTTTTGTACACAAGCATCAAACAGCTGAAAATACAATATTTAGGGTTATGGAAAATATATTTCACAGACGTTTAGATGGTACAATGATTCTCTACACTATACTTACTTGTTTGTCACCTAAACAAAAATTAAGCTAATTATTAGAATTTTAGCAAACAGGAAATGGCAGAGCGATTTCTGCAAAGTGCATCTTTAAATACTAGTGGTAAACTGATCTAGCATCTCTGAGCTCTGACTTCTCCCACATGCTCTGACGTCACCTACTCAGGAAATTACTTCAATAACAGCATTTTCGGCCGTTAAATGCAACAACAAAACATTATTTATAAATAGCAATCTATTAACGTGGTTTTTGAACACTACAATTTGTTTACAAGCATAATACTTTTAGTTTATGATTGACGCAGCTTGTTGGCCATTGGCAAATCGCCATTTCTCAGAGAGTTCAAAGCAGGTGAATGCATCCAACTAATATTTACGACTTCACAACTGGTAATTACCACCTTCCCACTTGGTTATGATTGCAGCATTAGAGACTGCGGTAGGCCTAACGATGCCTAATCAGCCTTGCCAGTGCTCATGGTTGTCATAGATGCAAAGAGACTGATGCAGCTACCTCGCTCTCCAACCAGGATGCATGAAATGAGGGTCAAACATAAGTGAAGAGGAAATTCAGCAACTTTCGGAGGACAATGGATGTAGAGAAAAGTGCTTATTCTTATTGTTAATGTAAAAACTTGTTTTGGCCCTTCCCTCTTTGTTGAGAGATAATGTGTGAATTTAGGTATGCTAACGTTACCTCTAACTCTCTCACTCTCCCTCCCCTCCCAGAGGACCTGAGCCCTGGGACCATGCCTCAGGACTACCTGGCCTGGTGACTCCTTCGCTGTCCCCAGTCCACCTGGTCGTGGTGCTGCTCCAGTTTCAACTGTTCTGCCTGCGGCTATGGAACCCTGACCTGTTCACCGGACGTGCTACCTTGTCCTGCTGTTTTCGACTTTCTCTCTCTACCGCACCTGCTAACTCTGAATGCTCGGCTATGAAAAGCCAATTGACATTTACTCCTGAGGTGCTGACCTGTTGCACCCTCTACAACCACTGTGAGTATTATTATTTGACCCTGCTGGTCATCTACAGTGGGGAGAACAAGTATTTGATACACTGCCGATTTTGCAGGTTTTCCTACTTACAAAGCATGCAGAGGTCTGTAATTTTTTATCATAGGTACACTTCAACTGTGAGAGACGGAATCTAAAACAAAATCCAGAAAATCACATTGTGTGATTTTTAAGTAATTAATTTGCATTTTATTGCATGACATAAGTATTTGATACATCAGAAAATCAGAACTTAATATTTGGTACAGAAACCTTTGTTCACAATTACAGAGATCATACGTTTCCTGTAGTTCTGACCAGGTTTGCACAAACTGCAGCAGGGATTTTGGCCCATTCCTCCATACAGACCTTCTTCAGATCCTTCAGGTTTCGGGGCTGTCGCTGGGCAATACGGACTTTCAGCTCCCTCCAAATATTTTCTATTGGGTTCAGGTCTGGAGACTGGCTAGGCCACTCCAGGACCTTGAGATGCTTTTTACGGAGCCACTCCTTAGTTTCCCTGGCTGTGTGTTTCAGGTCGTTGTCATGCTGGAAGACCCAGCCAAGACCCATCTTCAATGCTCTTACTGAGGGAAGGAGGTTGTTGGCCAAGATCTCGCGATACATGGCCCCATCCATCCTCCCCTCAATACGGTGCAGTCGTCCTGTCCCCTTTGCAGAAAAGCATCCCCAAAGACTGATGTTTCCACCTCCATGCTTCACGGTTGGGATGGTGTTCTTGGGGTTGTACTCATCTTTCTTCTTCCTCCAAACACGGCGATTGGAGTTTACACCAAAAAGCTCTGTTTTTGACTCATCAGACCACATGACCTTCTCCCATTCCTCCTCTGGATCATCCAGATGGTCATTGGCAAACTTCAGACGGGCCTGGACATGCGCTGGCTTGAGCAGGGGGACCTTGCGTGCGCTGCAGGATTTTAATCCATGATGGCGTAGTGTGTTATTAATGGTTTTCTTTAAGACTGTGGTCCCAGCTCTCTTCAGGTCATTGACCAGGTCCTGCCGTGTAGTTCTGGGCTGATCCCTCACCTTCTTCATGGTCATGGATGCCCCACGAGGTGAGATCTTGCATGGAGCCCCAGACCGAGGGTGATTGACCATCATCTTGAACTTCTTCCATTTTCTAATAATTGCGCCAACAGTTGTTGCCTTCTCACCAAGCTGCTTGCCTATTGTCCTGTAGCCCACCCCAGCCTTGTGCAGGTCTACAATTTTATCCCTGATGTTCTTACACAACTCTCTGGTCTTGGCCATTGTGGAGAGGTTGGAGTCTGTTTGATTGAGTGTGTGGACAGGTGTCTTTTATACAGGTAACAAGTTCAAACAGGTGCAGTTAATACAGGTAATGAGTGGAGAACAGGAGGGCTTCTTAAAGAAAAAATAACAGGTCTGTGAGAGCCGGAATTCTTACTGGTTAGTAGGTGATCAAATACTTATGTCATGCAATAAAATGCAAACTAATTACTTAAAAATCATACAATGTGATTTTCTGGATTTTTGTTTTAGATTCCGTCTCTCACAGTTGAAGTGTACCTATGATGAAATTACAGACCTCTACATGCTTTGTAAGTAGGAAAACCTGCAAAATCGGCAGTGTATCAAATACTTGTTCTCCCCACTGTATGTACGTTTGAACATCTTGGCCATGTACTCTTATAATCTCCACCCGGCACAGCCAGAAGAGGACTGGTCACCCCTCAGAGCCTGATTCCTCTCTAGGTTTCTTCCTAGGTTCCTGCCTTTCTAGGGAGTTTTTCCTAGCCACCATGCTTCTACATCTGCATTGCTTGCTGTTTGGGGTTTTAGGATGGGTTTCTGTATAGCACTTTGTGACATCTGCTGATGTAAAAGGGGGCTTCATGAATACATTTGATTGATTGATTGATATACATGAAGGTGGCCTGTAGATATTTCAAAATGGCCTCCCGTGATGTGATTACCAATCACCTCAGGTTTTGTATCCCCATTGTGACTGGTCCCTGAACTCACCGGAGGCAATTTTGAAATATATATAAACCTCACCTTCATTTTCTTCTGTAAAAACCAAAGAGAGTAAACCTTGATGAAGGTTAGGGCTGAAACCCGTAGGTTTTATGGTTGACAACAAATAAACTATTTTATTAACTTCCAGTGTTCTCCGAGAGTTGCTGAATTTTCTCTTCACTCTCATAGGTGAGGTGAAATTACACAACGTATCACCTTTGCACATAATGTGCGACGCTTAAATAATGATACAATCGTACCGGACACGAAACAACTATATGATACTATTAAACTTTTCTTGCTAGCAAATGGCAAAAAAAATATGATTTTATAATTCAATGTTTTTATCATGACTATTTTTCTAGTCAGAGTTGGACAGATGTGTGCTAAACACTCTACCCCACCACTGGCAGCCTCATTCTAACTACACTTGTCAGAAAAAGATACTA
Source organism: Oncorhynchus kisutch (assembly GCF_002021735.2). Lineage (NCBI taxonomy): Eukaryota > Metazoa > Chordata > Actinopteri > Salmoniformes > Salmonidae > Oncorhynchus > Oncorhynchus kisutch. Next base: position 49,563,678 of record NC_034189.2, on the reverse strand, counting down.
TGGCTATACTTCTGGCAGAAGCACAGTGACTGGTCTCCTCACTTCCCTGTAGTGAGAGAGTTATAGAACTGCTGTCCTTATCTGTGCAATGTTTGAAATAAAAATACATGTCCTGTTCAGGTTTCCCTTCCTGTTGGCCTCTTGTTCAAAATTCCTTTGGTAGTTCTTGATTGAGTTAGTCAAAGCATAGTCAAAGGATATAGATCCCTTATTTGATTGTAAAATAAAATGCCATTCACTGGGGACATGTCCTCTAACACACATTCTGAAATTGCATTTTTGTCCCCCCCAGTTTTATCATTGGAATGTGATACAAAACAAGGCAACGATGTGCTTTAGGACCATGTGGATGCCTCCGAGCGGTCGGGTAGGCTGTTTGGAATGTTTATCCTACTGGATTAAATAATATATATATATTATATGTTATACTAATAACGTTCATATGCAGTCACAGTTTAAGTGGCACCTTGGAAATGTCACTTCCTGTGCTTTGACTGCCCAAGTTGTGGAGGAAGATGGATGGAGTCTGGCTCTGAAATGAAGGCCCTAGAAACACAACGCCTAGATATACACCTCCAGGCTACATAGCTGAGCAGCGTGGTGAAATCTCTCTGAAAGATGAGTGGACCTGCCTGTCTACGTGTGTGGACAAGACTGAGGTCGAAATGAGGTACCTGGAGATTCAGAGTTTCAGACGTGCAAGCTATCTAACCTCACACAGGAGTAGACTAGTCATTTAAAAACTCATTGTACATGGTTCACCTCTCAGAAACGTCAGGCATGTTCTGGCAGCACTCTAAGATTACATGATGACCTTGACATTTTGTGTGAGTTTCCTTGGCTTACTGAACTAAATGACAGGCGAGGAAAATTGGCTGCGTTTTGCAATTCCTGACTTGTTAACAACCGTGACTGTGTTGACCCTCCTGAGAGGAGAGTGAGAGTCATTATGGCTGTCAGTTATGTGTCTTGTTTCCTGCACTTCCCTTTGGGATAAGACAACTATTCCATTCTATTGTATTCTATGCCATTGTATTCTATTTCATTCTATCCTATTCTATCCAATTCTATTCTATTGTCTTCAATCCTATTATATCCTATTAAATTCTATCCAATTTTATTCTATTCCATTCCAATCCATTCTATTATATTCCATTCCATTCTAGTCCATTCTATTCTTTTCCATTATATTCTACTCCATTCTATTCTATTCTATTCTAGCAGCTCAAGCCAAGCCAAGGGTAGGATTGCCCTCTACTGACAAAGAAACGCCATCACTGATCTATTGGTCAGCAGATCTGACCACACCACACATAGAGTACTGTAGCTAGCAGTGCAAGGCTGAACTACGCAACCTGCATACAAAGTACATAATATACAATTAATAACATGGGCATATGATGTCCGCTGACATAACATGAACCATATTTAACATTTGCTTGAACCGTATCAATAAATGCCACTCTTTAGGGATTGGGAAATCCTTCTTGAAAAGCAATTCAACTGGCCATACAGTGCATTCGGAAAGTATTCAGACCTCTTGACTTTTTCCAAATTTTTTTACGTTACAGCCTTATTCTAAAATGTATTAAATTGTTTTCCCCCTCATCAATCTACACACAATACCCCATAATGGCAAAGTAAGACAGGTTTTAAGAAATGTTTGCTAATTTATAAAAATAAAATAAAAACGGAAATATTACATTTACATAAGTATCCTTTACTCAGTACTTTGTTGAAGCACCTTTGGCAGTGATTACAGCCTCGATTCTTCTTGGGTATGACGCTACAAGCTTGGCACACCTGTATTTGGGGAGTTTCTCACACAGCTGCAGAGCTATTTTCACATCTCTCCAGAGATGTTCGATCGGGTTCAGGCTCTTGCTGGGCCACTCAAGGACATTCTGAGACTTGTCCTGAAGCCACTCCTGCGTTGTCTTGGCTGTGTGCTTAGGGTTGTAGCCCCGTTGTAAGGTGAACCTTTGCCCCCAGGTCCTGAGCGCTCTGGAGCAGGTTTTCATCAAGGATCGCTTTGTACTTTGCTCCGTTCATCTTTCCCTCGATCCTGACTAGTCTTCCAGTCCATGCCGCTGAAAAACATCCCCACAGTATGATGCTGCCACCACCATGCTTCACCGTAGGGATGGTGCCAGGTTTCCTCCAGACGTGGCGCTTGGCTTTTAGCCAAAGAGTTTAATCTTGGTTTCATCAGACCAGAGAATCTAGTTTCTCATGGTCTGAGAGTCCTTTAGATGCTTTTTGGCAAACTCCAAGTGGGTTGTCATAAGTGGGCTGCCACTTTATCATAAAGGCCTGATTGGTGGAGTGCTGCAGAGATGGTTGTCCTTCTGGAAGGTTCTCCCATCTCCACATAGAAACTCTAGAACTCTGTCAGAGTGACCATCGGGTTCTTGGTCACCTCCCTGACCAAGGCCCTTCTCCCCCGATTGTTCAGTTCTGCTCTAGGCAGAGTCTTGGTGGTTCCAAGCTTCTTCCATTTAAGAATGATGGAGGCCACTGTGTTCCACTGTGTTCTTCAATGCTGCAGAAATGTTTTAGTACCCTTCCCCAGATCTGACACAATCCTGTCTTGGAGCTCTACGGACTATTCCTTCGACCTCATGGCATGTTTTTTTTTCTCTGACATGCACTGTCAACTGTGGGGCCTTATATAGGCAGGTGTGTGCCTTTCCAAATCATGTCCAATCAATTGAATTTACCACAGGACTCCAATCAAGTTGTAGAAACATCTCAATGATGATGATCAATGGAAACAGGATGCACCTGAGTCTCATAGCAAAGGGTCTAAATACTTATGTAAATAAGATATTTCTGTTTTTAATTATTTTATACATTTGTTAAAATTTCTCAAAACCTGCGTTCTCTTTGTTATTATGGGTTTCTTTTTTAAAAATGTAACCTTATTAAACTAGGCATGTCAGTTAAGAACAAATTCTTATTTTACAATGGAGGCCTGATGAATTTGCTTTATTTAATCCATTTTAGGTTAAGGTTGTAACATAGCAAAATGTTGAAAAAGTAAAAGGGTCTGAATACTTCCTGAAAGCACTGTATGTCTTCATTAGAGAATATTGGTTTCCACATGTAGGCTTTAACAGTGTGGGTGGGTTGATTTAGTGTTAGATGGACAGACTCACTACACACTGTATACTGCACACTGTACAATCACTGTATGTCTTCATTAGAGAATATTGGTTTCCACATGTAGGCTTTAACAGTGTGGGTGGGTTGATTTAGTGCTAGATGGACAGACTCACTACACACTGCACACTGCACACTCACTGTCTGTCAGCTAAGCAGCTTTTCCATTCTCTCTGGGTGGAATGCAGGGTTTAGGGGCATGTGTTATATGCCATCATGTCTCAACATGGGGACATGTATAAGCCAACTAAATGCTGATAATACCGTTTTCCTGCAGCCTTTGATTAGGTTTAGTCAAATGGTGTCTTGGTGTACAGAAAGCTTATTGAAGAACTTGCATATTGTGTAAATAATTGTTTGACTGTGCCCTAGGTTAGCTTACCTGATTTTGAAAAGTAAGTGGATATCATGAAGTCATAAAAGGCACAAAATGTCAGTGTGTTTTAAAAAAATATATATTTTACCTGTATTTAACTAGGCAAGTCAGTTAAGAAGAAATTGTTATTTTCAATGACAGCCTAGGAATAGTGGGTTAACTGCCTGTTCTGGGGCAGAACGACAGATTTATACCTTGTCAGCTCGGGGATTTGAACTTGCAAACTTCCGGTTACTAGTCCAACGCTCTAACCACTAGGCTACCCTGTCAGTCACAGAGGTTTGTATGAAACTACCAAAACATTAGGATACTTAGGACCCAGGGGAAAATCCCGTGGATAAATTGAGGGTTTGTCCATAGCGCCCGCGAACTAACGTTTTACTGTAGATTATACTGTCAATTCTGTTTCGGTACTCAAGGTTCCGTGCGCAGACAGAGAACTCAGCTTGGAACTGTGCAAAGGCTGCATAGCGTACCTGCCATTAATTCCAACGACACTGTTCTAGGACCGAGACGGAGATGCCCAAATGTGCATGAACCTTTTAGCTTTTTGCTTACTAAACAAAAGGACTTGTGGAAATATTTTGCACAAATAAGCGGAAAAGCATGCCTTGTGTTGACAGGTGGTCGTTGGGTCTGCATACCTGCGTACTTCTGCTGGCTGTCACATGGACAGAAACTCAAAGGACAGGTAAATATGTCGGATACATTGTTGCAATTTCTTAGAAATGTACAGGCAAAATTGAAGCCTTTTGAGTCTTTAAATGCATGTGACTTAAATATCTTTAATACTATTGCATCTCTAGTTGGTAATTACAACATAAAATAACAGCCTACTATGTTACATTTTGTAAATATTTTTACATCTGCGTTATAGGAGATTATAGATTTTATTTGAACCCCTACTGAACATTAGTTTATTACAGCTACTCTTGATGGCATACCCATTGTAGACCACATAAGGAAAACATTTCAGGTTTCTATGACACCTATGCTGTGGACTGTTCTGGGCATAATCAGGTATAGTGATATTTGATCCATCACTCAAGGGAGGAATGAAGTGTGGTGGTTGTGCTAATGGTAATGTATGTCTAGGCTTGTCCGGAACTATCAACAGCTAAAATCGCAAAGACAATCTTCCAACACCAACGCCAATAGCACATTCAATAGTTGCATTGGAATATAAAGTACAATAGTAGGTTAGTCTACTATACAAGCCAGAGCTTGTGGTGGTCTTTTAACCTGCTAGACATAACATTGACTTGACGTTTATTAGTCTTTTCATCTTTGTAATGTTTTCACTGAAATCCTCAATCAGCTATTATAATTTAAAGGGCTTTATTGGCATGGGAAACATATGTTTACATTGCCAAAGCAAGTGAAATAGATAATAAACAAAAGTGAAATAAACAATAAAAAATGAACAGTAAACATTACACTCACAAAAGTTCCAAAAGAATAAAGACATTTCAAATCTCTCTCTCTCTCTCTCTCTCTCTCTCTCTCTCTCTCTCTCTCTCAATAGCAAGGCTATGCTTACTGAATCTGTACATAGTCAGAGCTTTCCTTCATTTTGGGTCAGTCACAGTGATCAGGTATTCTCTGTTTAGGGCCAAATAGCATTCTAGTTTTCTCATTTTTTTTGTTATTTTTTTTATTTTATTTTCTCTCATGATTTGGTTGGGTCTAATTGTGTTGCTGACCTGGGACTCTGTAGGGTCTGTTTGTGTTTGTGAACAGAGCCCCAGGACCAGCTTGCTTAGGGGACTCTTCTCCAGGTTAATTTTTATTTGTATTTTTTATTTAAACTTTATTTAACCAGGTAGGCAAGTTGAGAACACCTTTATTTAACCAGGTAGGCTAGTTGAGAACACCTTTATTTAACCAGGTAGGCTAGTTGAGAACACCTTTATTTAACCAGGTAGGCTAGTTGAGAACAAGTTCTCATTTACAACTGCGTCCTGGCCAAGATAAAACAAAGCAGTGCGACACAAGCAACAACACAGAGTTACACATGGAATAAACAAACATACAGTCAATAACACATTAGAAAAAAGGAAAGTCTATCTATATATTTGTACAAATGGCGTGAGGAGGTAAGGCAATAAATAGGCCATAGTAGCGAAGTAATTACAATTTAGCAGATTAACACTGGAGTGATATATGAGCAGATGATGATGTGCAAGTGGTGATACTGGTGTGCAAAAGAGCAGAAAAGTAAATAAAAACAATATGGGGATGAGGTAGGTAGATTGGGTGGGCTATTTACAGATGGACTATGTACAGCTGCAGTGATCGGTTAGCTGCTCAGATAGTTGATGTTTAAAGTTAGTGAGGGAGATGTAAGTCTCCAGCTTCAGCGATTTTTGCAATTCGTTCCAGTCACTGGCAGCAGAGAACTGGAAGGAAAGGCGGCTCCTGCTGCTACGGGTGGGTGTTGTTATCGTGACCAGTGAGCTGAGGTAAGGCGGAGCTCTCCCTAGCATAGACTTATAGATGACCTGGAGCCAGTGGGTCTGGCGACGAATATGTAGCGAGGGCCAGCCTACTAGAGCATACAGGTCACATTGGTGGGTGGTATAAGGGGCTTTGGTAACAAAACTGATGGCACTGTGATAGACTGCATCCAGTTTGCTGAGTAGAGTATTGGCAGCTATTTTGTAGATGACATCGCCGAAGTTTAGGATCGTTAGGATTAGAGGTCGACCGATTAATCGGAATGGGCGATTAATTAGGGCCGATTTCAAGATTTCATAACAATCGGAAATTGGTCATTTTGAACGCCGATTTTGCAGATTTTTGTTGTTGTTTGTTTTTACACCTTTATTTAATCTTTATTTAACTAGGCAAGTCAGTTAAGAACACATTCTTATTTAGGAACAGTGGGTTAACTGCCTGTTCAGGAGCAGAACGACAGATTTGTACCTTGTCAGCTCAGGGATTCGATCTTGCAACCTTACGGTTAACTAGTCCAACGCTCTAACCATCTACCTCACGAGGAGCCCGCCTGCTACGCGAATGCAGTAAGAAGTCAAGGTAAGTTGCTAGCTAGCATTAAACTTAATCAATCATAATCACTAGTTATAACTACACATGGTTGATCATATTACTAGTTTATCTAGCGTGTCCTGCGTTGCATATAATTGATGCAGTGCGCATTTGCGAAAAAGGACTGTCGTTGCTCCAATGTGTACCTAACCATAAACACCAATGCCTTTCTTAAAATCAATACACAGAAGTATATATTTTTAAACCTGCATATTTAGCTAAAAGAAATCCAGGTTAGCAGGCAATATTAACCAGGTGAAATTGTGTCACTTCTCTTGCGTTCATTGCACGCAGAGTCAGGGTATATGCAACAGTTTGGGCCGCCTGGCTCATTGCAAACTAATTTGCCAGAATTTTACGGAATTATGACATAACATTGAAGGTTGTGCAATGTAACAGGAATATTTAGACTGATGGATGCCACCCGTTAGATAAAATACAGAACGGTTCCGTATTTCACTGAAAGAATGAATGTCTAGTTTTCGAGATGATAGTTTCCAGATTTGACCATATTAATTGTATTTATTTTACCTTTATTTAACTAGGCAAGTCAGTTAAGGTCAAATTCTTATTTTCAATGACGGCCCAGGAACAGTGGGTTAACCGCCTGTTCAGGGGCAGAACGACAGATTTGTACCTTGTCAGCTCGGGGGTTTGAACTTGCAACCTTCCGGTTACTAGTCCAACAATCTAACCACTAGGCTACCCTGCCGCCCCATTAATGACCTAAGGCTCACATTTCTGTGTGTTATTATGTTATAATTAAGTCTATGATTTGATAAAGCAGTCTGACTGAGTGATGGTAGGCACCAGCAGGCTCATAAGCATTCATTCAAACAGCACTTTCGTGCGTTTTGCCAGCAGCTCTGCTGTTTATGACTTCAAGCCTATCAACTCCCGAGATTAGGCTGGTGTAACGATGTGATGTGAAATGGCTAGCTAGTTAGCGGGGTGCGCGCTAATAGCATTTCAAACGTCACTCGCTCTGAGACTTGGAGTAGTTGTTCCCTTTGCTCTGCATGGGTAAGGAGAGCGAGGAGAGGTACGGAGGCTATACTAATACTAAAGTGCCTGCAAGAACATCCAATAATCAAAGGTATATGAAATACAAATGGTATAGAGAGAAATAGTCCTATAATTCCTATAATAACTACAACCTAAAACTTCTTACCTGGGAATATTGAAGACTCATGTTAAAAGGAACCACCAGCTTTCATAGGAACTTAAACGTTAGCTTTCTTACATGGCACATATTGCACTTTTACTTTCTTCTCCAACACTTTGTTTTTGTATTATTTAAACCAAATTGAACATGTTTCATTATTTATTTGAGGCTAAATTGATTTTATTGATGTATTATATTACGTTAAAATAAGTGTTCATTCAGTATTGATGTAATCATCATTATTATTAAAAAAATGTTTTGAATCGGCCGATTAATCAGTATCGGCCTTTTTTGCCCTCCAATAATCGGTATCAGTATCGGCGTTGAAAAATCATAATCGGTCAACCTCTAGGATAGTCAGTTTTATGTTTGGCGGCGTGAGTGAAGGAGGCTTTGTTGCGAAATAGAAAGCCGATTCTAGAGTTGATTTTGGATTGGAGATATTTGATATGAGTCTGGAAGGAGAGTTTACAGTCTAGCCAGACACCTAGGTATTTGTAGTTGTCCGGGCAGGTGCGGTCAGCGAACGGTTGAAAAGCACGCATTTGGCTTTACTAGCGTTTAAGAGCAGTTGGAGGCCACGGAAGGAGTGTTGAATGGCACGTGGCTCGTTTGGAGGTTAGTTAACACAGTGTCCACAGAAGGGCCAGATGTATACAGAATGGTGTCGTCTGTGTAGAGGTGGATCAGGGAATCACCCGCAGCAAGACTGACATCGTTGATATATACAGAGAAAAGAGTCTGCCCGAGAATTGAACCCTGTGGTACCCCATAGAGACACACTGAACTCTGTCTGCGAAGTAGTTGGTGAACCAGGCGAGGCAGTCATTTGAGAAACGAAGGCTATTGAGTCTGCCGATAGGAATACGGTGATTGACAGAGTCGAAAGCCGTGGCCAGGTCGATGAAGACGGCTGCACAGTACTGCCTTTTATCGATGGCGGTTATGATATTGTTTAGTACCTTGAACATGGCTGAGGTGCACACATGACCAGCTCGAAAACCGGATTGCACAGCGGAGAAGGTACGGTGGGATTCGAAATGGTCTGTGATCTGTTTATTAACTTGGCTTTTGAAGACTTTAGAAAGGCAGGGTAGGATGGATATAGGTCTATAACAGTTTGGGTCTAGAGTGTCACCCCCTTTGAAGAGGGGGTTGACCGTGGCAGCTTTCCAATCTTTAGGGATCTAGGACGATACAAAAGAGAGGTTGAACAGACTGGTAATAGGGGTTGCAACAATGGCGGCGGATAGTTTTAGAAAGAGAGGGTCCAGATTGTCTAGCCCAGCTGATTTGTACAGGTCCAGGTTTTGCAGCTCTTTCAGAACATCTGCTATCTGGATTTGGGTGAAGAAGAAGCTGGGGAGTCTCGGGCAAGTAGCTGCGGGGGGTGCGGAGCTGTTGGCCGGGGTTGGGGTAGCCAGGAGGAAAGCATGGCAAGCCGTAAAGAAATACTTATTGAAATTTTCGATTATCATATCATCATTATCATCTCTCTGTAGGTGATGGCTTTGTTATGGAAGGTTTGGGAATCGCTTCCTTTTGTAGAATTTAAAAGCTATTTTCTGGATTTGAATCATTAGTGGGTATCGGCCTAATTCTGCTCTGCTCTGCATTCATTATTTTATGTTTTATGTTGTACACAGAGCATATTTTTTGCAGAATTCTGCATGCAGAATTATTGGTTGGTTAGCGGACCCCAGATCTCATAACCATAAAGGGCAATGGGTTCTATAACTCAATCAAGTATTTTTTGCCAGATCCTAATTGGTATGTCAAATATTATGTTCCTTTTGATGGCATAGAATGCCCTTCTTGCCTTGTCTCTGTATAGTTTTTTGTGTGCTCTAGGGCAACGGTGTCTAGATGGAATTTGTATTTGTGGTTCTGGCAACTGGACCTTTTTTGTTATACCTTAATTTTTGTCTTACTGAGATTTACTGTCAGGGCCCAGATCTGGCAGAATCTGTACAGAATATCTAGGTGCTGCTGTAGGCCCTCCTTGGTTGGGGACAGAAGCACCAGATCATCAGCAAACAGAAGACATTTGATTTCAGATTCCAGTAGGGTGAGGCTGGGTGCTGCATACTGTTCTTGTGCCCTCGCCAATTCATTGATATATATGCTGAAGAGGGTGGGGCTTAAGCTGCATCCCTGTTTCACCCCCCGGCCCTGTGGAAAGAAATGTGTGTGTTTTGTGACAATTTTGTGTACTTGGATGTACATAATGTCTAATGTTTTTCCCCCAACACAACTTTCCTTCAATATGTATAGCAGCTTTTTTTTTAAGTCAACAAAGCATGAGAAGACTTTGCCTATGTTTTGGTTTATGTCAATTAGGATGTGCAGGGTGAATACGTGGTATGTCATATGGTCATTTGGTAAAAAGCCAATTTGACATTTGCTCAGTAGAGGAAATGTACATTTCCTTTCACCTAGGAAATGTACAAGTCTGGTGTTAATGATAATGCAGAGGATTTTCCCAAGGTTGCTGTTGACACATATCCCAAGGTAGTTATTGGGGTTAAATTTGTCTTCACTTTTGTGGATTGGGGTCATCAGTCCTTGGTTCCAAATATTGGGTAAGATGCCAGAGCTGAGGATGATGTTAAAGAGTTTAAGTAAAGCCAATTGGAATTTGTGGACCACAGGCCTTTTTGGATTGGAGGGTTTGCATTTTGTCTATAGTTCTCTCTCTCTCTCTCTCTCTCTCTCTCTCTCTCTCTCTCTCTCTCTCTCTCTCTCTCTCTCTCTGTATGTACAGTGGGGCAAAAAAGTATTTAGTCAGCCACCAATTGTGCAAGTTCTCCCACTTAAAAAGATGAGAGAGGCCTGTAATTTTCATCATAGGTACACTTCAACTATGACAGACAAAATTAGAAAAGAAAATCCAGAAAATCACATTGTAGGATTTTTAATGAATTTATTTGAAAATTATGGTGGAAAATAAGTATTTGGTCACCTAAAAACAAGCAAGATTTCTGGCTCTCACAGACCTGTAACTTCTTTTTTAAGAGGCTCCTCTGTCCTCCACTCGTTACCTGTATTAATGGCACCTGTTTGAACTTGTTATCAGTATAAAAGACACCTGTCCACAACCTCAAACAGTCACACTCCAAACTTAACTATGGCCAAGACCAAAGAGCTGTCAAAGGACACCAGAAACAAAATTGTAGACCTGCACCAGGCTGGGAAGACTGAATCTGCAATAGGTAAGCAGCTTGGTTTGAAGAAATCAACTGTGGGAGCAATTATTAGGAAATGGAAGACATACAAGACCACTGATAATCTCCCTTGATCTGGGGCTCCACGCAAGACCTCACCCCGTGGGGTCAAAATGATCACAAGAACGGTGAGCAAAAATCCCAGAACCACACGGGGGGACCGAGTGAATGACCTGCAGAGAGCTAGGACCAAAGTAACAAAGCCTACTATCAGTAACACACTACGCCCCCAGGGACTCAAATCCTGCAGTGCCAGACATGTCCCCCTGTTTAAGCCAGTACATGTCCAGGCCCGTCTGAAGCATTTGGATGATCCAGAAGAAGATTGGGAGAATGTCATATGGTCAGATGAAACCAAAATATAACTTTTTGGTAAAAACTCAACTTGTCGTGTTTGGAGGACAAAGGATGCTGAGTTGCATCCAAAGAACACCATACCTACTGTGAAGAATGGGGGTGGAAACATCATGCTTTGGGGCTGTTTTTCTGCAAAGGGACCAGGACGACTGATCCGTGTAAAGGAAAGAATGAATGGGGCCATGTATTGTGAGATTTTGAGTGAAAACCTCCTTCCATCAGCAAGGGCATTGAAGATGAAACTTGGCTGGGTCTTTCAGCATGACAATGATCCCAAACACACCGCCCTGGCAACGAAGGAGTGGCTTCGTAAGAAGCATTTCAAGGTCCTGGAGTGGCCTAGCCATTCTCCAGATCTCAACCCCATAGAAAATCTTTGGAGGGAGTTGAAAGTCCATGTTGCCCAGCAACAGCCCCAAAACATCACTGCTCTAGAGGAGATCTGCATGGAGGAATGGGCCAAAATACCAGCAACAGTGTGTGAAAACCTTGTGAAGACTTAAAGAAAACGTTTGACCTCTGTCATTGCCAACAAAGGGTATATAACAAAGTATTGAGATAAACTTTTGTTATTGACCAAATAGTTATTTTCCACCATAATTTGCAAATAAATAAATTAAAAATCCTACAATGTGATTTTCTGGATTTTTTTTTCTCTCATTTTGTCTGTCATAGTTGAAGTGTACTTCTGATGAAAATTACAGGCCTCTCTCATCTTTTTAAGTGGGAGAACTTGTATGTCGCTCTGTCTCTCTGTCTGTGTGTCTCTCTGTCTCTCTGTCTCTCTGTCTCTCTGTCTGTGTGTCTGTCTGTCTGTCTGTCTGTCTGTCTGTCTGTCTGTCTGTCTGTCTGTCTGTCTGTCTGTCTGTCTGTCTGTCTGTCTGTCTGTCTGTCTGTCTGTCTGTCTGTCTGTCTGTCTGTCTGTCTCGCTCTTGCTCTCTCTCTTTCTCTGTGTGTATGTGGTGTGTGCGTGTGCAGCATTGTTTGTGTGTCCCTCCAGGCTAGTGATTGATGGTGTGCTCAGACTTTCCCTTCTCCAGGGAGGGTTGAGGGTTGGCCAGGCCAGTCTTTCCAGGGAAACAGATGCCAGTTCATCTTGTGGCTCCTGACTTCATCTGTCTTTGTTTCCTTCTCTTGTTGACCATGCCAGGGTGGCAGGGAACACATTGTCCTTCAACCCTGCTCACTCACATAGAGGTCAACTCTGTTGGAACGCTGTGTCTTTTGTATGAGCTTACGGACAATCCATATCATCAGGGGTTTCAGAAATTCCATTATCATTCTTTTTAGCAATACTCCCACATTTCCACATAGAATAGATGTGGCATCTCTGTCCATGTTACAGTAGCTGTCTTGGAAATGATTGGTTGTATTGGAGCTGTGGTCTCCTTCCTTACAGGATGTTTCTGAGTGGAAAGGCAGGGGAACGCTGATGTATTGTAGGGTAGCTTCTGTCTCATGCTGTAATTAAATGATAAACTCTGTTGTTTCATAGGGCTCCAAAATATCTGGATCATTTCCTGGATCCATAGCTGTTCCAACAACATGTATGAACATGAGGTCCCAAACTCAGTCATAATCATACCAGTGTAACACCGAAGCAGCATAATGTTTTGTGTTTGTTGACTAATGGATGGTTGGGTCTTGTGGAACTATATTAATAACACATATTGGGGGAAGATTATATGATGAATGTCTAAGTAACATACACTTTTTATTTCTGCTAATGTAGTCAAATAGATTTCACATAACTGTTACCCAAACTATCAATAACTGTATGATCATACTTTACTTCTGAGGTCTTTCTGCAGGCTAGTTCGGCTGGGCTCTAGGCCCAAACAGTGGCTTGGAATGTGACGTTGGATGTTTGAAAGACGTCCCTTCAACCTGAAAATTGCCCTGCTCATTATACTGTGCAGACCTATAAGTTGTGATAAATAATCTACCCCTCTGGGGTTTGGCTGGAAAACATGTCTGCTTCAGATCTGAACTAGAGACAGGAAGGTAGTTCTAGTCTGTATACAGCTACTGTACTGCCATATAGTTCTAACTAGAGACAGGAATGCAGTTCTAGTCTGTAGGTAGCTACTGTACTGCCATACAGTTCTAACTAGAGACAGGAAGGTAGTTCTAGTCTGTAGGTAGCTACTGTACTGCCATACAGTTCTAACTAGAGACAGGAAGGTAGTTCTAGTCTGTAGGTAGCTACTGTACTGCCATACAGTTCTAACTAGAGACAGGAATGCAGTTCTAGTCTGTAGGTAGCTACTGTACTGCCATATAGTTCTAACTAGAGACAGGAAGGTAGTTCTAGTCTGTAGCTAGCTACTGTAATGCCATAGAGGTCTATGGTCTCTGTGACACTTTGTTGAATTGTGTCTTGAGTTGGGCGTGACTAGGGGCAAATGAAAGGGAGCTGACAAATCAACTAGCTTTACCTGTCACTGTCTGACTCATCAAAGGACTCTGGTGTTGGGCAGGGCTCAGGTTCAATAAGAGGGACAGGAGGACATGCCATTGGCGTTGGGCATGGCTCAGGTTCAATAAGAGGGATAGAAGGACAGGACATTTGTGTTGGGCAGGGCTCAGGTTCAAGAGTCATGGTGGACATGTTGTTAGGACAACATTGGTGGAAGCGTCTTGGTAGACTTGTTAGGACAACATTGGTGGAAGAGTCATGGTGGACATGTTGTTAGGACAACATTGGTGGAAGAGTCATGATGGACATGTTGTTTGGGCAACATTGATGGAAGCGTCTTGGTAGACTTGTTGCTCTTAGTGGTCATGATGAAAAGAAAGGAGACTGTATTGCTATTTGGGACAAACAGGTAAAATCCTGGACTACACCTCTACCCTGTCCAGGGAAGTAGTAACACCTCTGTTCTGTCCAGGGAAGTAGTAACACCTATGTTCTGTCCAGGGAAGTAGTAACACCTCTACCCTGTCCAGGGAAGTAGTAACACCTCTACCCTGTCCAGGGAAGAAGTAACACCTCTGTTCTGTCCAGGGAAGTAGTAACACCTCTACCCTGTCCAGGGAAGTAGTAACACCTCTGTTCTGTCCAGGGAAGTAGTAACACCTCTACCCTGTCCAGGGAAGTAGTAACACCTCTGTTCTGTCCAGGGAAGTAGTAACACCTCTACCCTGTCCAGGGAAGTAGTAACACCTCTACCCTGTCCAGGGAAGAAGTAACACCTCTGTTCTGTCCAGGGAAGTAGTAACACCTCTACCCTGTCCAGGGAAGTAGTAACACCTCTGTTCTGTCCAGGGAAGTAGTAACACCTCTACCCTGTCCAGGGAAGTAGTAACACCTCTACCCTGTCCAGGGAAGTAGTAACACCTCTGTTCTGTCCAGGGAAGTAGTAACACCTCTACCCTGTCCAGGGAAGTAGTAACACCTCTACCCTGTCCAGGGAAGTAGTAACACCTCTACCCTGTCCAGGGAAGTAGTAACACCTCTACCCTGTCCAGGGAAGTAGTAACACCTCTGTCCTGTCTAGGGAAGTCAAATCAAATCACATTTTATTGGTCACACACACATGGTTAGCAGATGTTAATGCGAGTGTAGCGAAATGCTTCTAGTTCCGACCGTGCAGTAATATCTAACAAGTTCTCTAACAATTTCACAACAACTACCTTATACACACAAGTGTAAAGGAATGAATAAGAATATGTACATATAAATAGATGGATGAGCGATGGTCGTACAGCATAGGTAAGATGCAGTAGATGGTATAGAGTACAGTATATACATATAAATAGATGGATGAGCGATGGCCGTGTAGCATAGGTAAGATGCAGTAGATGGTATAGAGTACAGTATATACATATAAATAGATGGATGAGTGATGGTCGTACGGCATAGACAGGATGCAGTAGATGGTATAGTGTACAGTATATACATATAAATAGATGGATGAGCGATGGTCGTACGGCATAGGTAAGATGCAGTAGATGGTATAGAGTACAGTATATACATATAAATAGATGGATGAGCGATGGCCGTGTAGCATAGGTAAGATGCAGTAGATGGTATAGTGTACAGTATATACATATAAATAGATGGATGAGCGATGGCCGTGTAGCATAGGTAAGATGCAGTAGATGGTATAGTGTACAGTATATACATATACATAGATGGATGAGCGATGGTCGTACGGCATAGGTAAGATGCAGTAGATGGTATAGTGTACAGTATATACATATGAGATGAGTAATGTAGGGAATGTAAACATAATATAAAGTGGCATTGTTTAAGTGACTAGAGATACATTTATTACATCCAATTTGTTATTATTAAAGTGGCTAGAGATTTGAGTCTGTATGTTGGCAGCAGCCACTCAATGTTAGTGATGGCTATTTAACCGTCTGATGGCCTTGAGATAGAAGCTGTTTTTCAGTCTCTCGGTCCCTGCTTTGATGAACCTATACTGACCTCGACTTCTGGATGATAGCGGGGTGAACAGGCAGTGGCTCGGGTGGTTGTGGTCCTTGATGATCTTTTTGGCCTTCTTGTAACATCGGGTGGTGTAGGTGTCCTGGAGGGCAGATAGTTTTCCCCCGGTGATGCGTTGTGCAGACCGCACTACCCTCTGGAGAGCCTTACGGTCGTGGGCGGAGCAGTTGCCGTACCAGGCGGTGATACAGCCCGACAGGATGCTCTCGATTGTGCATCTGTAAAAGTTGTGTTTTCGGTGACAAGCCAAATTTCTTCAGCCTCCAGAGGTTGAAGAGGCGCTGTTGCGCCTTCTTCACCACGCTGTCTGTGTGGGTGGACCATTTCAGTTTGTCCAGGATGTGTATGCCGAGGAACTTAAAACTTTCCACCTTCTCCACTACTGTCCCGTCGATGTGGATAGGGGGGTGCTCCCTCTGCTGTTTCCTTTGTTTTGTTGATGTTGAGTGTGAGGTTATTTTCCTGACACCACACTCCGAGAGCCCTCACCTGCTCCCTGTAGGTTGTCTCGTCGTTGTTGGTAATCAAGCCTACCACTGTAGTGTCGTCTGCAAACTTGATGATTGAGTTGGAGGCGTGCATGATCACGCAGTCATGGGTGAACCGGGAGTACAGGAGAGGGCTGAGAACGTACCCTTGTGGGGCCCCAGTGTTGAGGATCAGCGGGGTGGAGATGTTGTTTCCTACCCTCAACACCTGGGGGTGGCCCGTCAGAAAGTCCAGGACCCAGTTGCACAGGGCAGGGTCGAGACCCAGGGTCTCGAGCTTAATGACGAGTTTGGAGGTTACTATGGTGTTAAATGCTGAGCTGTAATCGATGAACAGCATTCTTACATAGGTATTCCTCTTGTCCAGATGGGTTAGGGCAGTGTGCAGTGTGATTGTGATTGCGTCATCTGTGGACTTATTGGGGCGGTAAGCAAATTGGAGTGGGTCTAGGGTGTCAGGTAGGGTGAAGGTGATATGATCCTTGGCTAGTCTCTCAAAGAACTTCATGATGGCGGAAGTGAGTGCTACGGGGCGATTTTCGTTTAGTTCAGTTACCTTAGCTTTCTTGGAACAGGAACAATGGCCCTCTTGAAGCATGTGGGGAGAACAGACTGGGATAGGGATTGATTGAATATGTCCGTAAACACACCCGCCAGCTGGTCTGCGCATGCTCTGAGGACGCGGCTAGTGATGCTGTCTGGGTCGGCAGCCTTGCGAGGGTTAACATGTTTAAATATTTTACTCACATTGGCAGCGGTGAGGAGAACCCACAGGTTTTGGTAGCGGGCTGTGTCAGTGGCACTGTATTGTCCTCAAAGCGAGCAAAGAAGTTGTTTAGTTTGTCTGGGAGCAAGACGTCAGTGTCCGCGACGGGGCTGGTTTTCTTTTTGTAATCCGTGATTGACTGTAGACCCTGCCACATACGTCTCGTGTCTGAGCTGTTGAATTGCGACTCTACTTTGTCTCTATACTGACTCTTAGCTTGTTTGATTGCCTTGCGGAGGGAATAGCTACACTGTTTGTATTCGGTCATGTTTCCGGTCGCCTTGCCATGATTAAAAGCAGTGGTTCGCACTTTCAGTTTTGCGCGAATGCTGTCATCAATCCACGGTTTCTGGTTGGGGTAGGTTTTAATAGTCACCGTGGGTACAACATCACCGATGCACTTGCTAATAAACTCACTCACCAAATCAGTGTATACATCAATGTTGTTGTCTGAGTCTATCCAGAACATATCCCAGTTCACGTGATCGAAGCAATCTTGAAGCGTGGAATCAGATTGGTCAGACCAGCGTTAAACAGACGTGAGCACAGACCAGCGTTAAACAGACGTGAGTTTCTTGTTTTAGTTTCTGTCTATAGGCTGGGAGCAACAAAATGGAGTCGTGGTCAGATTTGCCGAAAGGAGGGCGAGGGAGGGCTTTGTATGTGTCGCGGAAGTTAGAGTAGCAATGATCCAGAATGCTGCCAGCCCGGGTCGTGCATTCGATATGCTGATAAAATTTAGGAAGCCTTGTTTTCCGATTAGCTTTGTTAAAATCCCCAGCTACAATAAATGCAGCATCAGGATGTGTGGTTTCCAGTTTACATAGAGTCCAATGAAGTTCTTTCAGGGCCGTCGAGGTATCTGCTTGGTGGTGATATACACGACTGTGATTATAATCGAAGAGAATTCTCTTGGTAGATAATGCGGTCGGCATTTGATTGTAAGGAATTCTAGTTCAGGTGAACAAAAGGACTTGAGTTTCTGTTTGTTGTTATGATCACACCATGACTCGTTATTCATAAGGCATACACCCCCGTCCTTCTTTTTACCAGAGAGTTGTTTGTAGTTACACATCTGCCCTGTCCATGGAAGTAGTAACACCTCTGCCCTGTCCAGTGAAGTTGTAACACCTCTGCCCTGTCCAGGGAAGTAGTAACACCTCTGCCCTGTCCAGGGAAGTAGTAACACCTCTGTTCTGTCCAGGGAAGTAGTAACACCTCTGCCCTGTCCAGGGAAGTAGTAATACCTCTGCCATGTCCAGTGAAGTAGTAACACCTCTGCCCTGTCCAGTAACACCTCTGTCCTGTCCAGGGAAGTAGAAACACCTCTACCCTGTCCAGGGAAGTAGTAATACCTCTGCCATGTCCAGGGAAGTAGTAAAACCTCTACCCTGTCCAGGGAAGTAGTAACACCTCTGCCCTGTCCAGGGAAGTAGTAACACCTCTGCCCTGTCCAGGGAAGTAGTAACACCTCTGCCCTGTCCAGGGAAGTAGTAATACCTCTGCCCCTCCAGGGAAGTATGCCCGTTCCTCTTAGTTCCTACGTGTTTCTGTAGACAGCTCTTAGCATGTTAATACCTGTGTTTTGTCCCACTCTTAACTATAATTACTACTTTAGCCTTGTGTAGCCTAGTTGACCAAACCCATCTTGACTTTTAAGTCACTCTAAGTGAGGTAGTAGAGGTTGCCCCTAACCACAGATATGGGATCTGATTACGCTACCACGAGTCTTAACATGAAGCCATTTGGTTATTAACAAATATCTGACCCCGGACCAGCAGTTAGGGAAAACGTCAACGACAATCCCAGGATGCTTTGGAGAGACACAGGAAGTGTAATAATAGTGTAATAGTGACATACATGGATGATCTAACAGGGAGAAGAGGATGTTTTCAGACCCTCTTCCACCTTTCTTTGTGTTTATATCAGCTTGCCCATCTAAATTGGTCTTTGAACAGAATAGGTCCTGTTTGATGGTACGGAATGCAATGTTTAGCCATCTGCAGAGTCAGACTGGGCAGGCTGCTTTGAGGTGGTGCTAGGGGTGATGGTGGGGACAGGGGAGACCGCAGGCTGGGGCTTGCATCACATCCCCTGCTCCTCACGACATGGCCCTATTAACATAGCTTTATTGTCATGGAAACCATTAAGAAAACATGTAACGATACACTGAGTGTACGAAACATTAGGAACACTTGGTCTTTCCATGACATAGACTGGCCAGGAGAATCCAGGTGAAAGCTATGATCCCTTATTGATGTCACTAGTTAAGTCCACTTCAATCAGTGTAGATGAAGGGGAGGAGACAGGTTAAAGAAGGATTTTTAAGCCTTGAGACAATTGAGACATGGATTGTGCATGTGTGCCGTTTAAAGGGTTTATGGGCAAGACAACAGATTTAAGTGCCTCTGAACGAGGTATGGTAGTAGGTGCCAGGCGCACCGGTTTGAGTGTGTCAAGAACTGCAACGCTTCTGTTCTTTTTATGCTCAAAGGTTTCCTGTGTGTATCAAGAATGGTACACCACCCAAAGGGCATCCAGCCAACTTAACACAACTGTGGGAAGTGTTGGAGTCAACATGGGCCAGCACCCCAGTGGAACGCTTTCGACACCTTGTATAGTTCATGCTCCGTCGACACCTTGTATAGTCCATGCTCCGTCGACACCTTGTATAGTCCATGCTCCGGCGACACCTTGTATAGTCCATGCTCCGTCGACACCTTGTATAGTCCATGCTCCGTCGACACCTTGTATAGTTCATGCTCCGTCGACACCTTGTATAGTTCATGCTCCGTCGACACCTTGTATAGTTCATGCTCCGTCGACACCTTGTATAGTCCATGCTCCGGCGACACCTTGTATAGTTCATGCTCCGTCGACACCTTGTATAGTTCATGCTCCGGCGACACCTTGTATAGTTCATGCTCCGGCGACACCTTGTATAGTTCATGCTCCGTCGACACCTTGTATAGTTCATGCTCTGTCGACACCTTGTATAGTCCATGCTCCGTCGACACCTTGTATAGTCCATGCTCCGTCGACACCTTGTATAGTTCATGCTCCGTCGACACCTTGTATAGTTCATGCTCCGTCGACACCTTGTACAGTTCATGCTCCGTCGACACCTTGTATAGTGGATATAGTGGATATAGTGGAATTGAGTCTGTTCTGAAGGCAGTAGGGGGCTTAATAATAAACATCAGGATTCACTTGTATGTATACTTCATTGAATGGTCAACAGACTATTTCATGGTTAATAGGTAGTTCACACAACACTGCACATATCTCGCTGTGCCAAGCAGCCTCTCAAAACATAGAAAGCATTTACCCGGAATTCTCTTCTTTGCTAGTCAGTCACTGTATCAGAGAAACCTCTATGTGTTGAGTGAGTGACTCACTGGTCATGGAAAGCCGGTTTCTAAAGCGTTTGATCAACACAGAACAAGACAATTGTCTGAGCTGCCTGTATTCAGCATAGTGGGAAAGGATCTCAGATAAGATAGCCGAGTGTCTAACTTTTCCACTGGAGGATCTACTGTGTTGTGGGTACTCTACGTCTCATCAGGCCTGGTGGAATGGAAGAGGATGCTCTCATTCACTTCCCACATGGGGCCCAGATGGCATGGTGCCCAATTCAACTCCAACCTGAACAACTAACTGGATCCTAGCCGACTGTGGGGCCATTGTCCATTTAAGATACAAGTGCTAGATTCACACGGCTATTTGTCGCCATGAGCCTAAAGGGTAGAGGGTGGGGCTTAGATTTACTCCCTAGGGATTAATCATTGGAGTTGTGTTTTTTGGGGTGAGAAACAGAAAATTAGTTTAAAACAATGTAATATTGTTTATATGCAGTTTAAAAACAGAATGTCAGATTAATTGTGATGGTATCAATGACTATGTATGAATGGACAAAGCCATTGAACACGTGACACCATTCATTCCTATGTGAAGACTCAATAGCGCATTAAAGCCAAATTAAGTCAGTTAAAATGGCTTCTCATAGAGGCATAACGTGCAGTTTGAGCTACTCCAGGAAGTGACGTTGCAGGCTAGCTCAGTGCTGCCCCCTCTCATTGAGTAACTCAATGTGAAGGCCGCCCGGGGTACTGCAGGCTGCCATTAGCAACTAAACTATCCGTATAACTTCTTCTGTGTGCAATTTAAAAAATAATTGTTTTTATGACATACACCTGGTGCATTAGAAGCAATTATTATTAGGGTACTAGGGGGTAACTAGCCCCCCCCCCCCTAAGAATAATGTCTAATTGCTAACACAAAACGCAACATTTGGAGAGAAAAATTGGTATGTGAATGAAGATCATGCTTAGGTGAATAAACTGTAAAGGGAAATAATTGGCTACAGTTTACACTTTTAGTTATTTCATTAAATGTTTCATGAAATGGCGTTTTTTTAAAGTACCGGGGTAACTGGCCGATTATGACATAGGGTTTCACACAAATTATTTAGTAAGTAATACTTAAAAGCTAAGTCTAGTTGTCTTATTTGAATGATTTAAGTTAAATATGGGGGGAAATGGTGTTGCACATGTCACCATTAATATCTGCACTATGAGGAGATTTGACGAAAAGTCCCAGTAGTCTTTAAAATTGCATTCAGGAGCACAAGGTTTTCAATAGTTGTTTTTAATTCATAAAAAATTAATTGGAAGATAATATTGGAATGGAATATAAATAATAACATTAAATAACATTGGAATATAACATTTAATAACAACTAATTAACTCTGTGTAACATTAATGTGGCAACTCTCTTATGCTCGCTATTGCACGATTCTAATTTGTACCTGTAGGTCACAATTTTTTAATTTAATTTTATATTATTTTTATTTCACCTTTATTTAACCAGGTAGGCTAGTTGAGAACACCTTTATTTAACCAGGTAGGCTAGTTGAGAACAAGTTCTCATTTGCAACTGCGACCTGGCCAAGATAAAGCATAGCAGTGTGAACAGACAACAGAGTTACACATGGAGTAAACAATTAACAAGTCAATAACACAGTAGAAAAAAAGAGAGTCTATATACATTGTGTGCAAAAGGCATGAGGAGGTAGGTGAATAATTACAATTTTGCAGATTAACACTGGAGTGATAAATGATAAGATGGTCATGTACAGGTAGAGATATTGTTGTGCAAAAGAGCAGAAAAGTAAATAAATATAAACAGTATGGGAATGAGGTAGGTAAAAATGGGTGGGCTATTTACCGATAGACTATGTACAGCTGCAGCGATCAGTTAGGTGCTCAGATAGCAGATGTTTGAAGTTGGTGAGGGAGATAAAAGTCACATTCATAACCATAAAGTGATAACTAGCCCCCAGGGGAAAGTTTCCCCCTAGTATGGAACACACTTCAACATATTACAACTTTACTAAAACATTATCAACAATTTTCCCTCTAAACAGTGGATTATTTATTTTAAGGCTTTCCTATTTATATATTTTTTATTTTTACATTTGATCAACTTTTTGTTGAATTATTGCCAAAAGTTGTGATGACACAGGACATTCTTTCTTCAGCAAGAACAGTGACAACCAGGGAAAGTGTTGGGGAAATAATTTGGTGACATCCTGTGGTCTTTATGTGAATCTCGGGGGGGGGGGTGCAGTTACCCCAGGGGGATAGTTACCCGCTACTACCCTAACATGGTTGTCTTCAAAAGAAGTTTTTATTTACACAAAGATTGACCACAAAGATCGCCATTTTTCCATTCACTATAATTGGTTATCCTGTTTTCTGCTTACAATGTCTGAAGTACCGCGGTCGGCCTTGAACTTCCATGGCTTCAATGAGAGGGGGCAGTCATTCTCCCCTGGATGGTATATACGATGTATTGAACCAAGATCTTTTCTTAGATCGAAACTACAGGGTTGGTTTGGAACCATTGGCCCCTTGTTTGCTTGTAAGCTTCTCGTCATCCAGTCCAATCCACCTCAAACCATCACTGATTAAACATCTGTGGTGAAACGCCCAGTGAGTCAACTGTGTCATGTTAGCTGTGTCAGAGTACAGTTATTCCAAAATGTGTCTGACCCCTGGTGACCAGCATCACAGTATGCCTGGCCCACCTGTCACCTCTCTGTCTGTCTCTGTCATCTCATCGTTTCTCTCCCTGATCCTGAAGTCTTTACCCTGGTCCAAGATCTGTTTGCGCTGTCTTGCCAAATCCTACGGTCGTTTCTTTTAACCTGGTCCCAGATCTGTTTGTGCTGTCTTGCCATTTGCCAACACCAATGGTCGTTGTTTGCAAGACAGAACCAGGCTAGAAGTCTGAGCCTGTTACTGGGAACTTAGTGTGAATTGATGTGTTGTGACACATGCTGCAAGGGAAAAGGCCCATCTCCGGAGGAATGTGATCGCAGTATTGAGCTGCAGCTCTATGGCCCGTGGGTCTTGGTCTTTCCACTTGACTTTGATGTCACATCCCCCTAGAGTCTCACACTAAAGACAGCAGTGTCTGCCAGATGAACAGTAGCCTATAGCAGGGTTTCCCATCTACAGCCCTCCAGTACCACCAACAGCACACATTTGTGTTGTAGCCCCAGACAAGCACCCCTGATTCAACTAGTCAACTAATCATCAGGCCCTCAATGAGATGAATCAGGTCTGCTTGTCTGGGGGCTACAACAAAAATGTATGTTGTTGGGGGTACTGGAGGACTGGAGTTGGGAAACACTGGCCTATAAGCAATGGAGGAGAGAGGTATTATGAAGTTTAACTCAATACGTATGTATAAAAGAGGCCTTAGATGCTTTGTTTTGGTCTCATATTTCATATTTCAGTAGGTCAACGGAAATATAAGAATCGCAGTGACCCTCAGAGAGAATAATAGTTTTATCTCCTATTCACGTGGCCTGCTGTACTTCCTGTTGTTGTCAGCTACAGGTGGGGGCCTGGTATTATAAAGTTACAACATTCAACATACTCTCATCCTAGATACTGTAGGTAGTCATTTCTAAAGCGCCACTTGCTCTTTGGCTGTGTGTGTTTACAAAATGCACTCCTAATTGTAGACAAGAAACAGTGTTTTAGTCTTAAACTAACACCATTTTCCCAGTCTTTCCTTGAAACAACATGATTGTAGACTAATTAAAAGAGTGGGAAATTACAGACAACAGAAAGGAGACCTGAAAGCTTTTAACGATGCAACCAACACCCAATATCCTTCTTCCCTGCTTAGGGAGTGAACGTTATTTAAATCTGACTTCTCTGAAATGGAAATTAATAGAAATGCCTTCTTTTCAGAAAAATATATTTTACCTAAAAAACAAAAACAGGTGACCCCTCCCCTATACCCCAAATAATAATGAAAACATCAAGTGGATAGCAGAGAACATGCCTACTGTTTACCGTCACTTCTTGGACACACCAGAGCCTTAGATATGCATTAGATAAGCATTAGGCCTATAAGGCAAAGCGGGATTTTTATTATAGGGCACAGGGCCAGAAGGTTGTGGGTTCACAGACCACCATGGACAAGAGTGAATGAATCTATCATAGTATTTGCAGGTCTGAGAAAAAAATGGCCTTTTATAAACATTTCATGCGATTCTATGTCATTTTACATATTAGCAGAATCTTTTTAAATACCACACACATTACTGAAATTACAGATTCGGAATGGACAGAGAGATAGACGTATGTGTTCATCTTATCATATTTCTCCAATGCTAAATCAATGAAACTGTCCCTGTCCCTGTAATTAAATCTGAGACATCATTAGGAATCTGAGCATGGTACTTTAAAAAGTTAGGCCTGCCTTTCCACCTCAGACGGAGAAAAATGTCAGCTTTAACTGCAGGCTACTCTTCTTCCATAGCTTAACCCAGTGAGAGAAGGTCACAAGTGTTTCCCTAAACGCTGTCTGGGTTTAAACATCTTCTATTGTACAGAAAGTGAATAGCTTAGTCAATTGAAAGGGACAGAATTAGATTACTTCTCAAGCAAAGTAAATTGTTTGTCTCCCTGGCTATAGAAGGTTGTGAATGTCAAAGATACGAAACAATGATATCCCCATATGCATTGGAAACAATGATATCCCCATATGCATTGGAAACAATGATATCCCCATATGCATTGGGAACAATGATATCCCCATATGCATTGGAAACAATGATATCCCCATATGCATTGGAAACAATGATATCCCCATATGCATTGGAGTCACGTCTTTCCCGGGTATTTTACAACTTGTTTCTAGCATAAAGTATCGCGGACCAAAGCGATGTTATAGATCACTTTACATAATCAGATCCGTACATTTTTTTCAACATCTTAAGCTGACAAGGGATAGGCCTGTGCTTTTTGTTGTGTTCTTCTGACCACTGTTCTAACAGTTATTGAAGTCATGATTCCACTACCATGTTTTTGAGCCAGGTCGTTTGTGCCAAAGCTATAGGCACAGTACTCCCCCATTATCCTGAGCAGAATATCAAAGTATTGGGACTACTCAACTTTTTTTCTTGTGTCTCTTCTACTGAGTTGGGGAAAGTCAATATATTTGTGGTCGATGACAGTAGATAAGCTAAATATGGAATATCTATAGACGGTTGTTTTTTATCATACAATATGTTTCCAGATCTCGACAGATTCCTTTCTGCTGTTGCCTGAAACCAAGGTCCCCTTGTACTCCAGTTAAAAGATACTTCACAACAAGCATCGTATTGTGTTGCTTTCCTCTCCTCCTATCTCCTGTCTCCTCTAATGAATCCGGCATTGATACTTGAGAAAAAAGACAGTGTTTTTCAGTTTTACACCTTCTCCTCTGAATATTCCCTGCTTCGATCTCTGAAAAAAATCCCATTTCGATATCCCACAGTGGGTTCAACCTCGCTCCCCCTCCTCCAAACACAACCACAGACGGTTGTGTTCGGGGGGGAGGGCATTGTGTTCAAGGGGGGCAGTGTCACACAGACGGTTGTGTTCAGACGGGAGGGCATTGTGTTCAAGGGGGGCAGTGTCACACAGACGGTTTCTGTCACATTACTGCCAATATAATGCCTGAAGAAGGTCCTCTATTTTTCTCTTCATCCCTTTAGCATGTCCATCAGGGCACTCTGCAAGTAGACCATGGCCCAGTTCCATTTCAGTCCCTACTGCCTAGCCCCCATCCCTTCAGTCTTCACAAATCTGAAAGGACTGGACAGATATTCCGTTGAAGTCGGAAGTTTACATACTGTACACCTTAGCCAAACACATTAAACAATTTAACATTTAACAATTCCTGACATTTAATCCTAGTACAAATTCCCTGTCTTAGGTCAGTTAGGGTCACCACTTTATTTTAAGAATGTGAAATGTCAGAATAATAGTAGAGAGAATGATTTATTTCAGCTTTTATTTCTTTCATCATATTCCCAGTGGGTCAGAAATTTACATGCACTCAATTAGTATTTGGTAGCATTGCCTTTAAATTGTTTAACTTGGGTCAAATGTCTCAGGTTCCACAAGCTTCCCACAATAAGTTGGGTGAATTTTGGCACATTCCTCCTGACAGAGCTGGTATAACTGAGTCAGGTTTGTAGGACTCCTTGCTTGCACACACTTTTTCAGTTCTGCTCACAAATTTTCTATAGGATTGAGGTCAGGGCTTTGTGATGGCCTCTCCAATACCTTGACTTTGTTGTCCTTAAGCCATTTTGCCACAACTTTGGAAGTATGCATGGGGTCATTGTCTATTTGGAAGACCCATTTGCGACCAAGCTTTAACTTCCTGACTGATGTCTTGAGATGTTGCTTCAATATATCCACATCATTTTCTTCCCTCATGATGCCATCTATTTTGTGAAGTGCACCAGTCCCTACCGCAGCAAAGCACCCCCACAACATGATGCTGCCACCCCCGTGCTTCACGGTTGGGAGGGTGTTCTTCGGCTTGCAAGCCACCCCCTTTTTCCTCCAAACATAATGATGGTCATTATGGCCAAACAGATCTATTTTTGTTTCATCAGACCAGAGGAAATTTCTCCAAAAAGTACAATCTTTGTCCCCATGTGAAGTTGCAAACTATTTTGGAGCAGTGGCTTCTTCCTTGCTGAGCAGCCTTTCAGGTTATGTCGATATAGGACTCGTTTTACTTTGGTTATAGATACTTTTGTACCTGTTGCCTCCAGCATCTTCACAAGGTCCTTTGCTGTTGTTCTGTGATTGATTTGCACTTTTCGCACCAAAGTACATTCATCTCTAGGAGACAGAACGCATCTCCTTTCTGAGCGGTATGGCGGCTGCGTGGTCCCATGATGTTTATACTTGCCTACTATTGTTTGTACAGATGAACGTGGTACCTTCAGGCCTTTGGAAATTGCTCCCAAGGATGAACCAGACTTGCGGAGGTCTACAATTTTTTTCTTAGGTCTTGGCTGATTTCTTTTGATTTTCCCATGATGTCAAGCAAAGAGGCACTGAGTTTGAAGGTAGGCCTTGAATACATCCACAGGTACACCTCCAATTGACTCAAATGATGTCAATTAGCCTATCAGAAGCTTCTAAAGCCATGACATAATTTTCTGGAATTTTCCAAGCTGTTTAAAGGCACAGTCAACTTAGTGTATGTAAACTTCTGACCCACTGGAATTGTGATACATACAGTGAATTATAAGTGAAATAATCTGTCTGTAAACAATTGTTGGAAAAATGACTTGGGTCATGCACAAAGTAGTTTGTTAACAAGAAATTTGTGGAGTGGTTGAAAAACAAGTTTTAATGACTCCAACCTAAGTGTATGTAAACTTCTGACTTCAACTGTAAGTGAGTATTAGTTGAACTCATGAGTGAAATAACACACACACTAGACACAGCTAATGCAAAATGTGAACCTTTTTAATTAGCTTTTTTCCTCATCTCAGTGTAGTGTGTGTAGTCCACTCGACAGTAGATGGCAGCATTTCATGCTGTCATCTCTCCATAATGATGGTGCCTCAATGCAATGGTTCCCTATTCAATGCTCCCCTCTACTGGTGGCTGTGTTTATTGTAAGCTCTTTCGGGTAAATCAACTTCTCATAGCTATAACCCACAAGTACATCAGTGGAGGCTACTGAGGGGAGGACGGCTCATAGTAATGGCTGAAATGGAGTGAATGGAATGGTATCAAACACATGTTTTGTATACCATTGCATTCACTTCACTCCAGCCATTATTATGAGCCGTCCTCCCCTCAGTAGCCTCCAATGAAGTACATGGACAATTCATGGGCTACAAATCAATCAATGAATCTACTATTTATTGTCCCATTGCCAATCTCATCTTGTGAGATGCTGTTGTAAATGATACTGTGTTCTCTGTTAGAGTAAGGGTGAAATATAAATACAGAACAAAGTAGCGAGCTGAGCTGTCTGTGAGAGGCTCTGGACGGCCTGGGAGTGCTGAGCTGTCTGTGAGAGGCTCTGGATGGCCTGGGAGTGCTGAGCTGTCTGTGAGAGGCTCTGGATGGCCTGGGAGTGCTGAGCTGTCTGTGAGAGGCTCTGGATGGCCTGGGAGTGCTGAGCTGTCTGTGAGAGGCTCTGGATGTCCTGGGAGTGCTGAGCTGTCTGTGTGAGGCTCTGGATGGCCTGGGGCGTGCTGAGCTGTCTGTGAGAGGCTCTGGATGGCCTGGGAGTGCTGAGCTGTCTGTGAGAGGCTCTGGATGGCCTGGGAGTGCTGAGCTGTCTGTGAGAGGCTCTGGATGGCCTGGGAGTGCTGAGCTGTCTGTGAGAGGCTCTGGATGGCCTGGGAGTGCTGAGCTGTCTGTGAGAGGCTCTGGATGGCCTGGGAGTGCTGAGCTGTCTGTGAGAGGCTCTGGATGGCCTGGGAGTGCTGAGCTGTCTGTGAGAGGCTCTGGATGGCCTGGGAGTGCTGAGCTGTCTGTGAGAGGCTCTGGATGGCCTGGGAGTGCTGAGCTGTCTGTGAGAGGCTCTGGATGGCCTGGGAGTGCTGAGCTGTCTGTGAGAGGCTCTGGATGGCCTGGGAGTGCTGAGCTGTCTGTGAGAGGCTCTGGATGGCCTGGGAGTGCTGAGCTGTCTGTGTGAGGCTCTGGATGGCCTGGGAGTGCTGAGCTGTCTGTGTGAGGCTCTGGATGGCTGGGGCGTGCTGAAATGTCTGTGTAAGGCTCTGGATGGCCTGGGAGTGCTGAGCTGTCTGTGTGAGGCTCTGGACGGCCTGGGAGTGCTGAGCTGTCTGTGTGAGGCTTTGGATGGCTGGGGCGTGCTGAGCTGTCTGTGTGAGGCTCTGGATGGCTGGGGCGTGCTGAGCTGTCTGTGAGAGGCTCTGGATGGCTGGGGTGTGCTGAGCTGTCTGTGTGAGGCTCTGGATGTCCTGGGAGTGCTGAGCTGTCTGTGTGAGGCTCTGGATGGCTGGGAGTGCTGAGCTGTCTGTGTGAGGCTCTGGATGGCCTGGGAGTGCTGAGCTGTCTGTGAGAGGCTCTGGATGGCCTGGGAGTGCTGAGCTGTCTGTGTGAGGCTCTGGATGTCCTGGGAGTGCTGAGCTGTCTGTGAGAGGCTCTGGATGGCCTGGGAGTGCTGAGCTGTCTGTGAGTGGCTCTGGATGGCCTGGGAGTGCTGAGCTGTCTGTGAGAGGCTCTGGATGGCCTGGGAGTGCTGAGCTGTCTGTGTGAGGCTCTGGATGTCCTGGGAGTGCTGAGCTGTCTGTGAGAGGCTCTGGATGTCCTGGGAGTGCTGAGCTGTCTGTGAGAGGCTCTGGATGGCCTGGGAGTGCTGAGCTGTCTGTGTGAGGCTCTGGATGTCCTGGGAGTGCTGAGCTGTCTGTGAGAGGCTCTGGATGGCCTGGGAGTGCTGAGCTGTCTGTGTGAGGCTCTGGATGGCCTGGGAGTGCTGAGCTGTCTGTGTGAGGCTCTGGATGGCTGGGGCGTGCTGAAATGTCTGTGTAAGGCTCTGGGTGGCCTGGGAGTGCTGAGCTGTCTGTGTGAGGCTCTGGACGGCCTGGGAGTGCTGAGCTGTCTGTGTGAGGCTTTGGATGGCTGGGGCGTGCTGAGCTGTCTGTGTGAGGCTCTGGATGGCTGGGGCGTGCTGAGCTGTCTGTGAGAGGCTCTGGATGGCTGGGGTGTGCTGAGCTGTCTGTGTGAGGCTCTGGATGTCCTGGGAGTGCTGAGCTGTCTGTGTGAGGCTCTGGATGGTTGGGAGTGCTGAGCTGTCTGTGTGAGGCTCTGGATGGCCTGGGAGTGCTGAGCTGTCTGTGAGAGGCTCTGGATGGCCTGGGAGTGCTGAGCTGTCTGTGTGAGGCTCTGGATGTCCTGGGAGTGCTGAGCTGTCTGTGAGAGGCTCTGGATGTCCTGGGAGTGCTGAGCTGTCTGTGAGAGGCTCTGGATGGCCTGGGAGTGCTGAGCTGTCTGTGAGAGGCTCTGGATGGCCTGGGAGTGCTGAGCTGTCTGTGAGAGGCTCTGGATGGCCTGGGAGTGCTGAGCTGTCTGTGTGAGGCTCTGGATGTCCTGGGAGTGCTGAGCTGTCTGTGAGAGGCTCTGGATGTCCTGGGAGTGCTGAGCTGTCTGTGAGAGGCTCTGGATGGCCTGGGAGTGCTGAGCTGTCTGTGTGTGGCTCTGGACGGCCTGGGAGTGCTGAGCTGTCTGTGTGAGGCTCTGGACGGCCTGGGAGTGCTGAGCTGTCTGTGAGAGGCTCTGGATGGCCTGGGAGTGCTGAGCTGTCTGTGTGAGGCTCTGGATGTCCTGGGAGTGCTGAGCTGTCTGTGTGAGGCTCTGGATGTCCTGGGAGTGCTGAGCTGTCTGTGTGAGGCTCTGGATGGCCTGGGAGTGCTGAGCTGTCTGTGTGAGGCTCTGGATGTCCTGGGAGTGCTGAGCTGTCTGTGAGAGGCTCTGGATGGCCTGGGAGTGCTGAGCTGTCTGTGTGAGGCTCTGGATGTCCTGGGAGTGCTGAGCTGTCTGTGTGAGGCTCTGGATGGCTGGGGCGTGCTGAGCTGTCTGTGAGAGGCTCTGGATGGCTGGGGTGTGCTGAGCTGTCTGTGTGAGGCTCTGGATGTCCTGGGAGTGCTGAGCTGTCTGTGTGAGGCTCTGGATGGTTGGGAGTGCTGAGCTGTCTGTGTGAGGCTCTGGATGGCCTGGGAGTGCTGAGCTGTCTGTGAGAGGCTCTGGATGGCCTGGGAGTGCTGAGCTGTCTGTGTGAGGCTCTGGATGTCCTGGGAGTGCTGAGCTGTCTGTGAGAGGCTCTGGATGTCCTGGGAGTGCTGAGCTGTCTGTGAGAGGCTCTGGATGGCCTGGGAGTGCTGAGCTGTCTGTGAGAGGCTCTGGATGGCCTGGGAGTGCTGAGCTGTCTGTGAGAGGCTCTGGATGGCCTGGGAGTGCTGAGCTGTCTGTGTGAGGCTCTGGATGTCCTGGGAGTGCTGAGCTGTCTGTGAGAGGCTCTGGATGTCCTGGGAGTGCTGAGCTGTCTGTGAGAGGCTCTGGATGGCCTGGGAGTGCTGAGCTGTCTGTGTGTGGCTCTGGACGGCCTGGGAGTGCTGAGCTGTCTGTGTGAGGCTCTGGATGTCCTGGGAGTGCTGAGCTGTCTGTGTGAGGCTCTGGATGTCCTGGGAGTGCTGAGCTGTCTGTGTGAGGCTCTGGATGGCCTGGGAGTGCTGAGCTGTCTGTGTGAGGCTCTGGATGTCCTGGGAGTGCTGAGCTGTCTGTGAGAGGCTCTGGATGGCCTGGGAGTGCTGAGCTGTCTGTGTGAGGCTCTGGATGTCCTGGGAGTGCTGAGCTGTCTGTGTGAGGCTCTGAATGGCCTGGGAGTGCTGAGCTGTCTGTGAGATCCTCTGGATGGCCTGGGAGTGCTGAGCTGTCTGTGAGAGGCTCTGGATGGCCTGGGAGTGCTGAGCTGTCTGTGTGAGGCTCTGGATGTCCTGGGAGTGCTGAGCTGTCTGTGAGAGGCTCTGGATGTCCTGGTAGTGCTGAGCTGTCTGTGAGAGGCTCTGGATGTCCTGGGAGTGCTGAGCTGTCTGTGAGAGGCTCTGGATGGCCTGGGAGTGCTGAGCTGTCTGTGTGAGGCTCTGGATGTCCTGGGAGTGCTGAGCTGTCTGTGAGAGGCTCTGGATGGCCTGGGAGTGCTGAGCTGTCTGTGTGAGGCTCTGGATGGCCTGGGAGTGCTGAGCTGTCTGTGTGAGGCTCTGGATGGCTGGGGCGTGCTGAAATGTCTGTGTAAGGCTCTGGGTGGCCTGGGAGTGCTGAGCTGTCTGTGTGAGGCTCTGGACGGCCTGGGAGTGCTGAGCTGTCTGTGTGAGGCTTTGGATGGCTGGGGCGTGCTGAGCTGTCTGTGTGAGGCTCTGGATGGCTGGGGCGTGCTGAGCTGTCTGTGAGACGCTCTGGATGGCTGGGGTGTGCTGAGCTGTCTGTGTGAGGCTCTGGATGTCCTGGGAGTGCTGAGCTGTCTGTGTGAGGCTCTGGATGTCCTGGGAGTGCTGAGCTGTCTGTGTGAGGCTCTGGATGGTTGGGAGTGCTGAGCTGTCTGTGTGAGGCTCTGGATGGCCTGGGAGTGCTGAGCTGTCTGTGAGAGGCTCTGGATGGCCTGGGAGTGCTGAGCTGTCTGTGTGAGGCTCTGGATGTCCTGGGAGTGCTGAGCTGTCTGTGAGAGGCTCTGGATGTCCTGGGAGTGCTGAGCTGTCTGTGAGAGGCTCTGGATGGCCTGGGAGTGCTGAGCTGTCTGTGAGAGGCTCTGGATGGCCTGGGAGTGCTGAGCTGTCTGTGAGAGGCTCTGGATGGCCTGGGAGTGCTGAGCTGTCTGTGTGAGGCTCTGGATGTCCTGGGAGTGCTGAGCTGTCTGTGAGAGGCTCTGGATGTCCTGGGAGTGCTGAGCTGTCTGTGAGAGGCTCTGGATGGCCTGGGAGTGCTGAGCTGTCTGTGTGTGGCTCTGGACGGCCTGGGAGTGCTGAGCTGTCTGTGTGAGGCTCTGGACGGCCTGGGAGTGCTGAGCTGTCTGTGAGAGGCTCTGGATGGCCTGGGAGTGCTGAGCTGTCTGTGTGTGGCTCTGGATGTCCTGGGAGTGCTGAGCTGTCTGTGAGAGGCTCTGGATGGCCTGGGAGTGCTGAGCTGTCTGTGTGAGGCTCTGGATGTCCTGGGAGTGCTGAGCTGTCTGTGAGAGGCTCTGGATGGCCTGGGAGTGCTGAGCTGTCTGTGTGAGGCTCTGGATGTCCTGGGAGTGCTGAGCTGTCTGTGAGAGGCTCTGGATGTCCTGGTAGTGCTGAGCTGTCTGTGAGAGGCTCTGGATGGCCTGGGAGTGCTGAGCTGTCTGTGAGAGGCTCTGGATGGCCTGGGAGTGCTGAGCTATCTGTGAGAGGCTCTGGATGGCCTGGGAGTGCTGAGCTGTCTGTGTGAGGCTCTGGATGTCCTGGGAGTGCTGAGCTGTCTGTGAGAGGCTCTGGATGGCCTGGGAGTGCTGAGCTGTCTGTGAGAGGCTCTGGATGGCCTGGGAGTGCTGAGCTGTCTGTGTGTGGCTCTGGACGGCCTGGGAGTGCTGAGCTGTCTGTGTGAGGCTCTGGACGGCCTGGGAGTGCTGAGCTGTCTGTGAGAGGCTCTGGATGGCTTGGGAGTGCTGAGCTGTCTGTGTGAGGCTCTGGATGTCCTGGGAGTGCTGAGCTGTCTGTGTGAGGCTCTGGATGTCCTGGGAGTGCTGAGCTGTCTGTGTGAGGCTCTGGATGGCCTGGGAGTGCTGAGCTGTCTGTGTGAGGCTCTGGATGGCCTGGGAGTGCTGAGCTGTCTGTGAGAGGCTCTGGATGGCCTGGGAGTGCTGAGCTGTCTGTGTGAGGCTCTGGATGTCCTGGGAGTGCTGAGCTGTCTGTGTGAGGCTCTGGATGGCTGGGGCGTGCTGAAATGTCTGTGTAAGGCTCTGGGTGGCCTGGGAGTGCTGAGCTGTCTGTGTGAGGCTCTGGACGGCCTGGGAGTGCTGAGCTGTCTGTGTGAGGCTTTGGATGGCTGGGGCGTGCTGAGCTGTCTGTGTGAGGCTCTGGATGGCTGGGGCGTGCTGAGCTGTCTGTGAGAGGCTCTGGATGGCTGGGGTGTGCTGAGCTGTCTGTGTGAGGCTCTGGATGTCCTGGGAGTGCTGAGCTGTCTGTGTGAGGCTCTGGATGGTTGGGAGTGCTGAGCTGTCTGTGTGAGGCTCTGGATGGCCTGGGAGTGCTGAGCTGTCTGTGAGAGGCTCTGGATGGCCTGGGAGTGCTGAGCTGTCTGTGTGAGGCTCTGGATGTCCTGGGAGTGCTGAGCTGTCTGTGAGAGGCTCTGGGTGTCCTGGGAGTGCTGAGCTGTCTGTGAGAGGCTCTGGATGGCCTGGGAGTGCTGAGCTGTCTGTGAGAGGCTCTGGATGGCCTGGGAGTGCTGAGCTGTCTGTGAGAGGCTCTGGATGGCCTGGGAGTGCTGAGCTGTCTGTGTGAGGCTCTGGATGTCCTGGGAGTGCTGAGCTGTCTGTGAGAGGCTCTGGATGTCCTGGGAGTGCTGAGCTGTCTGTGAGAGGCTCTGGATGGCCTGGGAGTGCTGAGCTGTCTGTGTGTGGCTCTGGACGGCCTGGGAGTGCTGAGCTGTCTGTGTGAGGCTCTGGACGGCCTGGGAGTGCTGAGCTGTCTGTGAGAGGCTCTGGATGGCCTGGGAGTGCTGAGCTGTCTGTGTGAGGCTCTGGATGTCCTGGGAGTGCTGAGCTGTCTGTGAGAGGCTCTGGATGGCCTGGGAGTGCTGAGCTGTCTGTGTGAGGCTCTGGATGTCCTGGGAGTGCTGAGCTGTCTGTGTGAGGCTCTGGATGGCCTGGGAGTGCTGAGCTGTCTGTGAGATCCTCTGGATGGCCTGGGAGTGCTGAGCTGTCTGTGAGAGGCTCTGGATGGCCTGGGAGTGCTGAGCTGTCTGTGTGAGGCTCTGGATGTCCTGGGAGTGCTGAGCTGTCTGTGAGAGGCTCTGGATGTCCTGGTAGTGCTGAGCTGTCTGTGAGAGGCTCTGGATGGCCTGGGAGTGCTGAGCTGTCTGTGAGAGGCTCTGGATGGCCTGGGAGTGCTGAGCTATCTGTGAGAGGCTCTGGATGGCCTGGGAGTGCTGAGCTGTCTGTGTGAGGCTCTGGATGTCCTGGGAGTGCTGAGCTGTCTGTGAGAGGCTCTGGATGGCCTGGGAGTGCTGAGCTGTCTGTGAGAGGCTCTGGATGGCCTGGGAGTGCTGAGCTGTCTGTGTGTGGCTCTGGACGGCCTGGGAGTGCTGAGCTGTCTGTGTGAGGCTCTGGACGGCCTGGGAGTGCTGAGCTGTCTGTGAGAGGCTCTGGATGGCTTGGGAGTGCTGAGCTGTCTGTGTGAGGCTCTGGATGTCCTGGGAGTGCTGAGCTGTCTGTGTGAGGCTCTGGATGTCCTGGGAGTGCTGAGCTGTCTGTGTGAGGCTCTGGATGGCCTGGGAGTGCTGAGCTGTCTGTGTGAGGCTCTGGATGGCCTGGGAGTGCTGAGCTGTCTGTGAGAGGCTCTGGATGGCCTGGGAGTGCTGAGCTGTCTGTGTGAGGCTCTGGATGTCCTGGGAGTGCTGAGCTGTCTGTGTGAGGCTCTGGATGTCCTGGGAGTGCTGAGCTGTCTGTGAGGCTCTGGATGGCCTGGGAGTGCTGAGCTGTCTGTGAGAGGCTCTGGATATCCTGGGAGTGCTGAGCTGTCTGTGTGAGGCTCTGGATGGCCTGGGAGTGCTGAGCTGTCTGTGTGAGGCTCTGGATGTCCTGGGAGTGCTGAGCTGTCTGTGAGAGGCTCTGGATGTCCTGGGAGTGCTGAGCTGTCTGTGTGAGGCTCTGGATGGCCT
Organism: Oncorhynchus kisutch; assembly: GCF_002021735.2. Taxonomy (NCBI): domain Eukaryota; kingdom Metazoa; phylum Chordata; class Actinopteri; order Salmoniformes; family Salmonidae; genus Oncorhynchus; species Oncorhynchus kisutch. The sequence goes on along the minus strand of NC_034189.2, from coordinate 49,527,895 downwards.
GGGAGTGCTGAGCTGTCTGTGTGAGGCTCTGGATGGCCTGGGAGTGCTGAGCTGTCTGTGAGAGGCTCTGGATGGCCTGGGAGTGCTGAGCTGTCTGTGAGAGGCTCTGGATGGCCTGGGAGTGCTGAGCTGTCTGTGTGAGGCTCTGGATGTCCTGGGAGTGCTGAGCTGTCTGTGAGAGGCTCTGGATGTCCTGGGAGTGCTGAGCTGTCTGTGTGAGGCTCTGGATGGCCTGGGAGTGCTGAGCTGTCTGTGTGAGGCTCTGGATGGCCTGGGAGTGCTGAGCTGTCTGTGAGAGGCTCTGGATGGCCTGGGAGTGCTGAGCTGTCTGTGTGAGGCTCTGGATGTCCTGGGAGTGCTGAGCTGTCTGTGTGAGGCTCTGGATGTCCTGGGAGTGCTGAGCTGTCTGTGAGGCTCTGGATGGCCTGGGAGTGCTGAGCTGTCTGTGAGAGGCTCTGGATGTCCTGGGAGTGCTGAGCTGTCTGTGTGAGGCTCTGGATGGCCTGGGAGTGCTGAGCTGTCTGTGTGAGGCTCTGGATGTCCTGGGAGTGCTGAGCTGTCTGTGAGAGGCTCTGGATGTCCTGGGAATGCTGAGCTGTCTGTGAGGCTCTGGATGGCCTGGGAGTGCTGAGCTGTCTGTGTGAGGCTCTGGATGGCCTGGGAGTGCTGAGCTGTCTGTGAGAGGCTCTGGATGGCCTGGGAGTGCTGAGCTGTCTGTGAGAGGCTCTGGATGGCCTGGGAGTGCTGAGCTGTCTGTGTGAGGCTCTGGATGTCCTGGGAGTGCTGAGCTGTCTGTGAGAGGCTCTGGATGTCCTGGGAGTGCTGAGCTGTCTGTGAGAGGCTCTGGATGGCCTGGGAGTGCTGAGCTGTCTGTGTGTGGCTCTGGACGGCCTGGGAGTGCTGAGCTGTCTGTGTGAGGCTCTGGACGGCCTGGGAGTGCTGAGCTGTCTGTGAGAGGCTCTGGATGGCCTGGGAGTGCTGAGCTGTCTGTGTGTGGCTCTGGATGTCCTGGGAGTGCTGAGCTGTCTGTGAGAGGCTCTGGATGGCCTGGGAGTGCTGAGCTGTCTGTGTGAGGCTCTGGATGTCCTGGGAGTGCTGAGCTGTCTGTGAGAGGCTCTGGATGGCCTGGGAGTGCTGAGCTGTCTGTGTGAGGCTCTGGATGTCCTGGGAGTGCTGAGCTGTCTGTGAGAGGCTCTGGATGTCCTGGTAGTGCTGAGCTGTCTGTGAGAGGCTCTGGATGGCCTGGGAGTGCTGAGCTGTCTGTGAGAGGCTCTGGATGGCCTGGGAGTGCTGAGCTATCTGTGAGAGGCTCTGGATGGCCTGGGAGTGCTGAGCTGTCTGTGTGAGGCTCTGGATGTCCTGGGAGTGCTGAGCTGTCTGTGAGAGGCTCTGGATGGCCTGGGAGTGCTGAGCTGTCTGTGAGAGGCTCTGGATGGCCTGGGAGTGCTGAGCTGTCTGTGTGTGGCTCTGGACGGCCTGGGAGTGCTGAGCTGTCTGTGTGAGGCTCTGGACGGCCTGGGAGTGCTGAGCTGTCTGTGAGAGGCTCTGGATGGCTTGGGAGTGCTGAGCTGTCTGTGTGAGGCTCTGGATGTCCTGGGAGTGCTGAGCTGTCTGTGTGAGGCTCTGGATGTCCTGGGAGTGCTGAGCTGTCTGTGTGAGGCTCTGGATGGCCTGGGAGTGCTGAGCTGTCTGTGTGAGGCTCTGGATGGCCTGGGAGTGCTGAGCTGTCTGTGAGAGGCTCTGGATGGCCTGGGAGTGCTGAGCTGTCTGTGTGAGGCTCTGGATGTCCTGGGAGTGCTGAGCTGTCTGTGTGAGGCTCTGGATGGCTGGGGCGTGCTGAAATGTCTGTGTAAGGCTCTGGGTGGCCTGGGAGTGCTGAGCTGTCTGTGTGAGGCTCTGGACGGCCTGGGAGTGCTGAGCTGTCTGTGTGAGGCTTTGGATGGCTGGGGCGTGCTGAGCTGTCTGTGTGAGGCTCTGGATGGCTGGGGCGTGCTGAGCTGTCTGTGAGAGGCTCTGGATGGCTGGGGTGTGCTGAGCTGTCTGTGTGAGGCTCTGGATGTCCTGGGAGTGCTGAGCTGTCTGTGTGAGGCTCTGGATGGTTGGGAGTGCTGAGCTGTCTGTGTGAGGCTCTGGATGGCCTGGGAGTGCTGAGCTGTCTGTGAGAGGCTCTGGATGGCCTGGGAGTGCTGAGCTGTCTGTGTGAGGCTCTGGATGTCCTGGGAGTGCTGAGCTGTCTGTGAGAGGCTCTGGATGTCCTGGGAGTGCTGAGCTGTCTGTGAGAGGCTCTGGATGGCCTGGGAGTGCTGAGCTGTCTGTGAGAGGCTCTGGATGGCCTGGGAGTGCTGAGCTGTCTGTGAGAGGCTCTGGATGGCCTGGGAGTGCTGAGCTGTCTGTGTGAGGCTCTGGATGTCCTGGGAGTGCTGAGCTGTCTGTGAGAGGCTCTGGATGTCCTGGGAGTGCTGAGCTGTCTGTGAGAGGCTCTGGATGGCCTGGGAGTGCTGAGCTGTCTGTGTGTGGCTCTGGACGGCCTGGGAGTGCTGAGCTGTCTGTGTGAGGCTCTGGACGGCCTGGGAGTGCTGAGCTGTCTGTGAGAGGCTCTGGATGGCCTGGGAGTGCTGAGCTGTCTGTGTGAGGCTCTGGATGTCCTGGGAGTGCTGAGCTGTCTGTGAGAGGCTCTGGATGGCCTGGGAGTGCTGAGCTGTCTGTGTGAGGCTCTGGATGTCCTGGGAGTGCTGAGCTGTCTGTGTGAGGCTCTGGATGGCCTGGGAGTGCTGAGCTGTCTGTGAGATCCTCTGGATGGCCTGGGAGTGCTGAGCTGTCTGTGAGAGGCTCTGGATGGCCTGGGAGTGCTGAGCTGTCTGTGTGAGGCTCTGGATGTCCTGGGAGTGCTGAGCTGTCTGTGAGAGGCTCTGGATGTCCTGGTAGTGCTGAGCTGTCTGTGAGAGGCTCTGGATGGCCTGGGAGTGCTGAGCTGTCTGTGAGAGGCTCTGGATGGCCTGGGAGTGCTGAGCTATCTGTGAGAGGCTCTGGATGGCCTGGGAGTGCTGAGCTGTCTGTGTGAGGCTCTGGATGTCCTGGGAGTGCTGAGCTGTCTGTGAGAGGCTCTGGATGGCCTGGGAGTGCTGAGCTGTCTGTGAGAGGCTCTGGATGGCCTGGGAGTGCTGAGCTGTCTGTGTGAGGCTCTGGATGTCCTGGGAGTGCTGAGCTGTCTGTGAGAGGCTCTGGATGGCCTGGGAGTGCTGAGCTGTCTGTGAGAGGCTCTGGATGGCCTGGGAGTGCTGAGCTGTCTGTGTGTGGCTCTGGACGGCCTGGGAGTGCTGAGCTGTCTGTGTGAGGCTCTGGACGGCCTGGGAGTGCTGAGCTGTCTGTGAGAGGCTCTGGATGGCTTGGGAGTGCTGAGCTGTCTGTGTGAGGCTCTGGATGTCCTGGGAGTGCTGAGCTGTCTGTGTGAGGCTCTGGATGTCCTGGGAGTGCTGAGCTGTCTGTGTGAGGCTCTGGATGGCCTGGGAGTGCTGAGCTGTCTGTGTGAGGCTGTGGATGGCCTGGGAGTGCTGAGCTGTCTGTGAGAGGCTCTGGATGGCCTGGGAGTGCTGAGCTGTCTGTGTGAGGCTCTGGATGTCCTGGGAGTGCTGAGCTGTCTGTGTGAGGCTCTGGATGTCCTGGGAGTGCTGAGCTGTCTGTGTGAGGCTCTGGATGGCCTGGGAGTGCTGAGCTGTCTGTGAGAGGCTCTGGATATCCTGGGAGTGCTGAGCTGTCTGTGTGAGGCTCTGCATGGCCTGGGAGTGCTGAGCTGTCTGTGTGAGGCTCTGGATGTCCTGGGAGTGCTGAGCTGAGCTGTCTGTGAGAGGCTCTGGATGGCCTGGGAGTGCTGAGCTGTCTGTGTGAGGCTCTGGATGTCCTGGGAGTGCTGAGCTGTCTGTGAGAGGCTCTGGATGTCCTGGGAGTGCTGAGCTGTCTGTGAGAGGCTCTGGATGGCCTGGGAGTGCTGAGCTGTCTGTGTGTGGCTCTGGACGGCCTGGGAGTGCTGAGCTGTCTGTGTGAGGCTCTGGACGGCCTGGGAGTGCTGAGCTGTCTGTGAGAGGCTCTGGATGGCCTGGGAGTGCTGAGCTGTCTGTGTGTGGCTCTGGATGTCCTGGGAGTGCTGAGCTGTCTGTGAGAGGCTCTGGATGGCCGGGGTGTTAGAGAGTGGTGTTTTGGGTCCAATGGCGGACTGGCCAGAACTGGAAATGGGAGTCAAACTCAGAGCAGGAACCTTCAGGTACAACTTAAAGGCACAAACCTAAACATGTAGGCTATGATTTTAGATTAATATGTGCTTTATTTATGAGATTATCAGTAGGACTGTAATCGGGGGGCATACCTTGTACATTTGTATGTGCTATGATTGGTGTATTCCTAGTGAGTTTGAGCGTACACCCATAGCCATAGCATACCTTGAAAACTCAGTGTTCAGATAGGCTACTTGTTGGTCAGTCCCAAATGTTTGTATATTGTAATGTGGATAACTTTCTTCCCAGATGAACATAGTGGCCAAATGTATAACTAGTTTGGTACCCGTTGCATCAACAAATAGGGTTAGCCTACAAAATGAGCAGTTAGTGGTTTGCATGAACAGGGTGGCCTGGGATGGAGTCAAATTCCCGGCCAGAATTATTGTTTCAGTCCGCCCCTGGTTGGGTCCATACAGCTGTGGTGGGGGTATTTAACAATGTGGGGTCCTGGCATGCTCTCACTGTAAATCCCCTTCCATAAACCTTAACTAATTACTTGGAAGATCTCTACAGTCCTCTAGTGCTGTTTGCCAAGGACTAGAGGATGTGTGTGTGCGTGCGTGCTTGCGCATGTGCGTGAAGGAAAGAAGCTTTTAAACAGCCATTTTTTTCTTTCAGCTCCATGACAAAATGTGTAGATTTGCAGGAAATTACTTTGAAAACAGCAAAATGTCCTCTCGCCTGCCAAGATGGAGGCCTCTAAAATGTTCTTTCCCAGGCCCATTGCCACGCCCCTGGCCACGCCCACCACCTAAGTCCCTTTTTATCCAGAAAAAACCCTGTAATGTATAGGCCATCCATGGTTTTCCCATGTTAAGGAAGGTAAATTAGTCTTAGATCTTTTTGTGATAAGCTGGATACTCTTCATAATACTTCACTTGGATAGTTTGCCTCAATTACACACAAAGAGTTCAGATCTATCACCAGCAGAAAATGTAACAGTGATAAGAACCCATTACAATATCCCAACCATTTTATGACAGTTAGACCACCCACATTGGGTTAATATAACACAAATGAGGAGACAAATGCATCACACCACAGACATGTGCATATTTCCTCTCTATATCTCTTTTCTTTAACCATGTAAACCCATAGCTAGGCAGTGACACTTCTTTAACCATGTAGACCCCTAGGTAGGCAGTGACAGTTCTTTAACCATGTAGACCTCCTAGCTAGGCAGTGTCAGTTCTTTAACCATGTAGACCCCTAGGTAGGCAGTGACACTTCTTTAACCATGTAGACCCCTAGGTAGGCAGTGACAGTTCTTTAACCATGTAGACCTCCTAGCTAGGCAGTGTCAGTTCTTTAACCATGTAGACCCCTAGCTAGGCAGTGTCAGTTCTTTAACCATGTAGACCCCTAGCTAGGCAGTGTCAGTTCTTTAACCATGTAGACCCCTAGCTAGGCAGTGTCAGTTCTTTAACCATGTAGACCCCTAGCTAGGCAGTGTCAGTTCTTTAACCATGTAGACCTCCTAGCTAGGCAGTGACACTTCTTTAACCATGTAGACCCCTAGGTAGGCAGTGTCAGTTCTTTAACCATGTAGACCCCTAGGTAGGCAGTGTCAGTTCTTTAACCATGTAGACCCCTAGCTAGGCAGTGTCAGTTCTTTAACCATGTAGACCCCTAGGTAGGCAGTGACACTTCTTTAACCATGTAGACCCCTAGGTAGGCAGTGTCAGTTCTTTAACCATGTAGACCTCCTAGCTAGGCAGTGACACTTCTTTAATCATGTAGACCTCCTAGCTAGGCAGTGTCAGTTCTTTAACCATGTAGACCCCTAGCTAAGCAGTGACAGTTATTTAACCATGTAGACCCCTAGCTAGGCAGTGTCAGTTCTTTAACCATGTAGACCTCCTAGCTAGGCAGTAACCGTTCTACCTCCATGTAGACCTCCTAGCTAGGCAATGTCAGTTCTTTAACCATGTAGACCCCTAGCTAGGCAATGTCAGTTCTTTAACCATGTAGACCCCTAGCTAAGCAGTGACAGTTATTTAACCATGTAGACCCCTAGCTAGGCAGTGTCAGTTCTTTAACCATGTAGACCTCCTAGCTAGGCAGTAACCGTTCTACCTCCATGTAGACCTCCTAGCTAGGCAATGTCAGTTCTTTAACCATGTAGACCCCTAGCTAGGCAATGTCAGTTCTTTAACCATGTAGACCCCTAGCTAAGCAGTGACAGTTATTTAACCATGTAGACCCCTAGCTAGGCAGTGACACTTCTTTAACCATGTAGACCCCTAGCTAGGCAGTGTCAGTTCTTTAACCATGTAGACCCCTAGCTAGGCAGTGACACTTCTTTAACCATGTAGACCCCTAGCTAGGCAGTGTCAGTTATTTAACCATGTAGACCTCCTAGCTAGGCAGTGACACTTCTTTAACCATGTAGACCCCTAGCTAGGCAGTGACACTTCTTTAACCATGTAGACCCCTAGCTAGGCAGTGTCAGTTCTTTAACCATGTAGACTCCCTAGCTAGGCAGTGTCAGTTATTTAACCATGTAGACCCCTAGCTAGGCAGTGTCAGTTCTTTAACCATGTAGACCCCTAGCTAAGCAGTGACAGTTATTTAACCATGTAGACCCCTAGCTAGGCAGTGTCAGTTCTTTAACCATGTAGACCTCCTAGCTAGGCAGTAACCGTTCTACCTCCATGTAGACCTCCTAGCTAGGCAATGTCAGTTCTTTAACCATGTAGACCCCTAGCTAGGCAATGTCAGTTCTTTAACCATGTAGACCCCTAGCTAAGCAGTGACAGTTATTTAACCATGTAGACCCCTAGCTAGGCAGTGACACTTCTTTAACCATGTAGACCCCTAGCTAGGCAGTGTCAGTTCTTTAACCATGTAGACCCCTAGCTAGGCAGTGACACTTCTTTAACCATGTAGACCCCTAGCTAGGCAGTGTCAGTTATTTAACCATGTAGACCTCCTAGCTAGGCAGTGACACTTCTTTAACCATGTAGACCCCTAGCTAGGCAGTGACACTTCTTTAACCATGTAGACCCCTAGCTAGGCAGTGTCAGTTCTTTAACCATGTAGACTCCCTAGCTAGGCAGTGTCAGTTATTTAACCATGTAGACCCCTAGCTAGGCAGTGTCAGTTCTTTAACCATGTAGACCCCTAGCTAAGCAGTGACAGTTATTTAACCATGTAGACCCCTAGCTAGGCAGTGTCAGTTCTTTAACCATGTAGACCTCCTAGCTAGGCAGTAACCGTTCTACCTCCATGTAGACCTCCTAGCTAGGCAATGTCAGTTCTTTAACCATGTAGACCCCTAGCTAGGCAATGTCAGTTCTTTAACCATGTAGACCCCTAGCTAAGCAGTGACAGTTATTTAACCATGTAGACCCCTAGCTAGGCAGTGACACTTCTTTAACCATGTAGACCCCTAGCTAGGCAGTGTCAGTTCTTTAACCATGTAGACCCCTAGCTAGGCAGTGACACTTCTTTAACCATGTAGACCCCTAGCTAGGCAGTGTCAGTTATTTAACCATGTAGACCTCCTAGCTAGGCAGTGACACTTCTTTAACCATGTAGACCCCTAGCTAGGCAGTGACACTTCTTTAACCATGTAGACCCCTAGCTAGGCAGTGTCAGTTCTTTAACCATGTAGACTCCCTAGCTAGGCAGTGTCAGTTATTTAACCATGTAGACCCCTAGCTAGGCAGTGTCAGTTCTTTAACCATGTAGACCCCCTAGCTAGGCAATGTCAGTTCTTTAACCATGTAGACCCCTAGCTTGGCAGTGTCAGTTCTTTCCCCATGTAGACCTCCTAGTTAGGCAGTGTCAGTTCTTTAACCATGTAGACCTCCTAGCTAAGCAGTGACAGTTATTTAACCATGTAGACCTCCTAGCTAGGCAGTGACACTTCTTTAACCATGTAGACCCCTAGCTAGGCAGTGACACTTCTTTAACCATGTAGACCCCTAGCTAGGCAGTGACAGTTCTTTAACCATGTAGACCCCTAGCTAGGCAGTGTCAGTTATTTAACCATGTAGACCTCCTAGCTAGGCAGTGACACTTCTTTAACCATGTAGACCCCTAGCTAGGCAGTGACACTTCTTTAACCATGTAGACCCCTAGCTAGGCAGTGTCAGTTCTTTAACCATGTAGACTCCCTAGCTAGGCAGTGTCAGTTCTTTAACCATGTAGACCCCTAGCTAAGCAGTGACAGTTCTTTAACCATGTAGACCCCCTAGCTAGGCAGTGACACTTCTTTAACCATGTAGACCCCTAGCTAGGCAGTAACCGTTCTACCTCCATGTAGACCCCTAGCTAGGCAGTGTCAGTTCTTTAACCATGTAGACTCCCTAGCTAGGCAGTGTCAGTTCTTTAACCATGTAGACCCCTAGCTAGGCAGTGTCAGTTATTTAACCATGTAGACCTCCTAGCTAGGCAGTGACACTTCTTTAACCATGTAGACCCCTAGCTAGGCAGTGACACTTCTTTAACCATGTAGACCCCTAGCTAGGCAGTGTCAGTTCTTTAACCATGTAGACTCCCTAGCTAGGCAGTGTCAGTTCTTTAACCATGTAGACCCCTAGCTTGGCAGTGTCAGTTCTTTAACCATGCAGACCTCCTAGCTATGCAGTGACACTTCTATAACCATGTAGACCCCTAGCTAGGCAGTGCCAGTCTTCCTGTCTGATGAGGATGACCATCAGTCTCTCCATCCTGGTCTCAGTGGTCCCAGCTGTCCCTGTTACCAACCCACGCTGTCTTTGAGACAGGACCACCTGGTTGGCCCTGTGGTTATGGATCATGTTTCTCTCCCTTTGTTGTGTTTTGGCCAGTTTCACTATTCACACAGTACAAACACTCACATAGTCCTGACTGGACCATTTCCCTCCATCTATGCATGTGCATTCACACATGACTATAGGAATACTCTTATGCATTCACACATTTTACTATAAGAATACTGTGTGTGTGTGTGTGTGTGTGTGTGTGTGTGTGTGTGTGTGTGTGTGTGTGTGTGTGTGTGTGTGTGTGTGTGTGTGTGTGTGTGTGTGTGTGTGTGTGTGTGAGTGAGTGAGTGAGAGAGTTACATATGCATGTGTGCCTAACCTGTCAAACGGTGTAGTGGTCTACCAGTTGCTTCTACGCATCACCTCTCATTACTCATAGTCGCTGAACCATGATCCTCCAGTTTGTTTATTTACCCTTCTGATACCCCAGTCCAGGTCAGCATGCTTGGTTGATTAACGTACATGAAATGGGTTTGTACCATCAGGTCAGAGAATAGCACAGACAGGGAGGGAACAGAAGGGAGGGTATGGAGAATGTCTGTGGGAGGTTGTGGAATGCTCATAAAGTCATATTGATACATTGACTATAGATCTTCATTAGGAGCACGTGTCTCTCTGCTCTCTATGTAAAGGGTGGGGTTTTAATCTACTGTAGACTGGGTATAGAGTACTTGCAGGTACCAATGAACAAGCAGCAAAGCACAACCAAACAAGAATATTTTTCTGTTGTCCAGTGCTACACTCTTAGAAAAAAAAGGTTCCAAAAGGGTTCTTAGGCTGTCCTCATAGGAAAAACCTTTTTGGTTCTAAGGAAAAACCTTTTTAGTTCTACTTAGAACCCTTTTGTGTTCCATGTAGAACCCTCTGTGGAAAGGGTCCTACATGGAACCCAAAAGGGTTCTGCCTGGAACTAAAATGGGTTATTCCAAGGGCTCTCTTTATGGGGACAGATGAAGAACCCTTTTAAGTTCTAGATAGCAAAAACAATTCAAAGAGTGCAGCAATGTTTTTATGTAGTTTACCCTTCTATCTGTGCTCTAGATACATAATAAAGCTGAATGTCATGGAAGATCTTTGGACTGTTTTTTAAATTGTTTTTATTTCACCTTCATTTAACCAGGTAGGCTAGTTGAGAACAGGTTCTCATTTACAATTGCGACCTGGCCAAGATAAAGCAAAGCAGTTCGACACACAACAACACAGAGTTCACATGGAATAAACAAACATACAGTCGATAATACAGTAGGAAAAAAAGTGTGTATATATACAGTGTGTGCAAATGAGGTAAGATAAGGGAGGTAAGGCAATAAAATAGGCCATAGTGACGAGGTAATTACGATATAGTAATTCAACACGGGAGTGATAGATGTGCAGAAGATGAATGTGCAAGTAGAGATACTGGGGTGCAAAGGAGCAAAATAAATAAATAAATACAATATGGGAATGGGTTAGTTGGATGAGGAGTGTTAAGCATGTCCCAGTTTAGGTCACCTAGCAGCACAAGCTCTGAAGATAGATGGGGGGCAATCAATTCACATATGGTGTCCAGGGCACAGCTGGGGGCAGAGGGTGGTCTATAGCAAGCGGCAACGGTGAGAGACTTGTTTCTGGAAAGGTGGATTTTTAGAAGTAGAAGCTCGAATTGTTTGGGCACAGACCTGGATAGTATGGCAGAACTCTGCAGGCTATCTCTGCAGTAGATTGTCACTCCGCCCCCTTTGGCAGTTCTATCTTGTCTGAAAATTTTATAGTTAGGGATGGAAATTTCAGGGGTTTTGGTGGTCTTCCTAAGCCAGGATTCAGACACGGCTAGGACATCCGGGTTGGCAGAGTGTGCTAAGGCAGTGAATACAACAGACTTGGGGTGGCAGAGTAGCCTAGTGGTTAGAGCGTTGGACTAGTAACCGAAAGGTTGCAAGTTCATATTGTCACGTTCTTTCAAAATCGAACCCAGAAGCAGACCAGGACAAGGAGAGTAGGAAGAAGGTGAGTATTTATTTACAAGTGAATGTGAATGGGTAGATATATCCAGGTGGCGTAGCGGGCAGCGGTGGTGAGTTGATGGGAGTAAATAGGTGGATCCAATGGGGTAGCGGAATCCTCCGACGACCAGGCGGGAATGGGGTAAATGATCCGGGTGAGTAACTGAAGACAGAACAAACGGAGGTAAGTTTAAGGCACGCAAAACGTAAAAACACCGGAAACACACTCCAGGACAGAAACACAGGCAAACACAGACTCAGGAAGCGGGATTTGTGACACATATCCCTGAGCTGACAAGGTACAAATCTGTCATTCTGCCCCTGAACAGGCAGTTAACCCACTGTTCCTAGGCCGTCATTGAAAATAAGAATTTGTTCTTTAACTGACTTGCCTAGTAAAATTTAAATAAACGGTTTACAGAAGTGAACAAATGAGAGCACCTGGGGAATGGGAGTGGAGCTAGGGGCTGCAGGGCCTGGATTAACCTCTTCATCACCAGAGGAGGAGTAGGATAAAGGTATGGCTAAAGGCTATAAGAACTGGTTGTCTAGTACGTTCGGAATAGAGAGTAAAAGGAGCAGGTTTCTGGGCGCGATAGAATAGATTCAAGGCATAATGTACAGACAAAGGTAGGATGTGTAGGACAGCAAGCTAGCAGAAGGGCCTTAGAGGTACTTCGCTACGGAAGAAGTCTGTTGTAGCCTCCTCATGCGGTTCCATCGGCAGACCAGCCGTGATGGATTAGTAGGGTTCCGTGATGGATTAGTAGGGTTCCGTGTAGTAAAGGTACCCAGTCAAATTGGCAAAATAAGGAGGTTGTTGTGAGCAGGTTGTTGGGTTGCATCCAGCCATTTTAGCTGCTGTGACTTCATAAGGAAGGTATTCACTCCTCCGTTCCATGGGTGATTTACCCTGAGAGGACAGGGTTACCTGGGCACCATGTCAACTCATAGAGGGAGGGAGAGAGCGAAGGTAGGGAGAGGAGGGAGGGAGGGAGGTAGGGAGAGGAGGGAGGGAGAGGAGGGAGGGAGGGAGGTAGGGAGAGGAGGGAGGGAGGTATGGAGAGGAGGGGGAGGGAGGGTGGAGAGAGAGACAACTTTGTTGTCCATCTTAGCTATGAATTAAGCTGGATTTTGTAAACGCTATTGTACAATTTGAATGTGGTTTACTGGTAAGTGGAATAGAACTGAACGATTGTATTATGCCAATCAGATTGAGAAACTTCTCTGGGCTTGCTTTTGAGACAATAAATCAACTTATTTTTGACTCCATTGGAAATGAACAGTGTGAAAACCCAAGACTGGTGGAGAGAGGCCCATGCCACACTGGCAAGCCAGAAGAACATCCATTTTATTACCATTTCAAACCAGTCCAACTGAACCAACTGAACCATAACAACCTACAGTTATCATCACACCAGTTCAAACCAGTCCAACTGAACCATAACAACCTACAGTAACCACATGCATGTGTGTGTGTGTGTGTGTGTGTGTGTGTGTGTGTGTGTGTGTGTGTGTGTGTGTGTGTGTGTGTGTGTGTGTGTGTGTGTGTGTGTGTGTGTGTGTGTGTGTGTGTGTGTGTGTAACCTTTCCAGCAGAATGAGATACCAGTGCTTCTCTAGGAGTCTATCAGTCATGTGGTTGGGGTGCATTAGGGGTGCATTAGGGGTTTAGGAGGGGAAGCAGGGTTGTGGGAGGTCTGTCTGTGTCAGTAGGAATGTGCAACAGCTGGATAGTGAAGGCGGACAGGGACAGGGGTGACGGGGTAACTGGGCATCAGGGGCACCCAGGACTGAGCCAGGCTGTGGGAACCATGGAGCGGGGAAATTACTGGAAGTTTTTCTCAGATGAGGCAATGGGCTGGCCGTTAGGCCCCTGGGGGCCGAGAGCTTAAAACATCTATCAGATACGCTCCTCCTGAACCTCTCCGCTCTCAGCTGTTCTCCCTCATTTTCTTCATCCTTCGCTCTGTCTCATTTGGTCACTCACTCACTCACTAACTCACACAGCTGTAAAATAATGAATGACCTCAAAGGTATGGCCAGTTATGTCATATATTTTTACAAGAGCTGTGAGTAGATGATGGAGTTCACAAACCTATTCACATTTGTAATGGTAGTGGTGGCTATATGAACCCAGTGAATGGGTCTCCCTCCCTCTCTCTCTCTCTCTCTCTCTCTCTCTCTCTCTCTGTCTCTCTCTGTCTCTCTCTGTGTGTGGTGTGGTGTGTCTTCTGTCTGTGTGTGTGTGTCAGTGTGCATGTTCTCTTCATTGAGGACTGTGTGTATGAGGGGGACCCACTCATCAACCTAGCAACAGGAGGGAGGGGCCAGAATGTGAGGGAGAAATTCATATTTACCAATGAAGCCCCTCTCCAGCACAGTAACCCCGCCTCCTCATGTGGATTTGTGTGTGTGTGTGTGTGTGTGTGTGTGTGTGTTTGTGTGTGTGTGTGTGTGTGTGTGTGTGTGTGTGTGTGTGTGTGTGTGTGTGTGTGTGTGTGTGTGTGTGTGTGTGTGTGTGTGTGTGTGTGTGTGTGTGTGTGTGTGTGTATGTGTGTGTGATTCTGCAGTGGACTGGCGCATGGAGTGAAACAGTGAGCAGTGCTAGAGGGAGGGTCAGTGTGTGTGTGCATGCTAACAGTGTGCCTTATGGACAGAGGGGGCTTGAGTGACTGTTGACTAGCCGGCTAGTAGGTGGAGGAACAGTAAGAACACAGACATAACTCTGTGCTTGTTGGATCCAGTGTTTGTTGTGGAATCTATACTCTCAGACTAGGAGGTTCTGGGTGACGGTGGGTTGAAGGATCGGGATGTCTAAGATGACGTTTTGGTTGGGCCTTCTCCTGGCTCTCAGCGCAGGTCGTCTGGATGCTTGGTTCTGGAACAAGGACCCTGATCCTACTATCCAAGCCCCAACGAAGGCTCCGCCACTGGGCAAGGCAGGAGGACAGCCCAAGAGAGGTGAGGAGAACCTGGCAGGGGTTGGGGCAGAAATCATCAACGTGGCTGATGGGATCCGTAAGTTTGTGCAGACGTGGGACGCGACCCCAACCACTTGGACTGACGGTGGAGTGGCGAGCCCTACCACACAGACGGTTAATAAGGAGGAGTCTGGGTCTGGGGAAGGATCTGGGTCTGGGTCTAAGGAAGGATCTGGGTCTGGGGAAGGATCTGGGTCTGGGTCTAAGGAAGGATCTGGGTCTGGGGAAGGATCTGGGTCTGGGTCTAAGCAAGGATCTGGGTCTGGGGAAGGATCTGGGTCTGGGTCTAAGGAAGGATCTGGGTCTGGGGAAGGATCTGGGTCTGGGTCTAAGGAAGGATCTGAGTCTGGGGAAGGATCTGGGTCTGGGGAAGGATCTGGGTCTGGGGAAGGATATGGGTCTGGGTCTAAGGAAGGATCTGGGTCTGGGGAAGGATATGGGTCTGGGTCTAAGGAAGGATCTGGGTCTGGGTCTAAGGAAGGATCTGGGTCTGGGTCTGAGATGGGTTCAGGATCAGGGCCTGGTTCAGCGTCTGGTGTAGGGTCTGGGTTTGGATCGAGGGCTGAGTCTGGTGTAGGTTCAGGGACCGGCTCGGGTTCGGGGTCAGGGCTTGGAGAAAGGGAAAGCTTGGTTCTCCCAACTAACCTAACAGGGGTGGTGGAGGATGACCTCACAGGGGTTGAGGGGGTGAAACAGGGCGAACCAAAGACCAACCTCTCTGACATCACTTCTCATGACCACAATGGAACCTGCCACCTCGTGTCCTCTGATTGGCCGATCTGCATATCAAGGGGGTCGAAGCATTTCTCGCTGCCCAACTTCCTGAATCACACCTCTGTGGAGGAGGTTGGCGTGGCCCTGAGAGAGTGGGCGTGGCTGGCCAAGGCGGGGTGCCACCATGGAGCCGAATGGTTCCTCTGCCTCCTCCTCGTGCCCAGGTGCCCGCTGCCTGGCCAGGTGCTCGACAAGGTTCCCCTTCTGCCCTGCTGCAGCTTCTGCCAAGTCCTGCAAGACAGCTGCTGGCCAGCCCTGGATGACGGGCGACTTCCTGTAGAGTGTAATTTGCTGCCCGACAGGGATCAGGAGGCGGGGTTGCGGTGTCCGCCATGCGTGTCAGTTAGTCATCGGAAAGGTAAAACCACGGGTTAGAATGTATCCTGTTTGGAGATACATTTTGAATCCGGTTGTCTGGTCAGCTGTGTGTGTGTGTGTGTGTGTGTGTGTGTGTGTGTGTGTGTGTGTGTGTGTGTGTGTGTGTGTGTGTGTGTGTGTGTGTGTGTGTGTGTGGGCGGGCATGTGCACGTGTGTGTTTAACACACCTTTGTGAAGCAGCATAGACACGCGTTATCCTTCAAAATGCTTGTGTGGACTTTCAGTCAGGGACTGCTGATGATTGTACCTTGTTTTGGGGTCAATCATACTCCACCGCACGTGCTCAGAAGTGTGACATGAACACAAGCATGACTGACCGGCACTATAGACCACCAACCTGGGACCATTTGCATGTTGTGTATGAATGTTAACATTAATAATAATGTTTTGTCTGCATAGACTGGAGACAATCCATGAAATATACACGAAGCATAAGACAAAATCATGCTACAGCATGTTGTTTTCCGACAGTGGAAAATAATTTTCCTGCATTCTTCCCAATGCAACAATTATGAGTATTCAGATATGCTCGTACTGTAGGTTGGACTTGTGATTCATGTGATGCAGTAAAGTAGCATATAGAGAAGTGGAAAATGCACACGTTTAGAATCTGTTCTCCAGGGTTCGGCCCCATAAAGGGACAGGAAGAGTTCTATAAGCTCTACCTGGGCTTTAGCTCGGCAGGCTATGGCAGCTCAATAAATCATTCCCTGCTGAGTATGCATGGGAGAATTGATTGTCTGAGTTCAGAGTCACAGGACATTAAACGCATCAAGCCATATTTGTCACACAGCTGTTTTCCCGTGGGGATTTGTAAGTGCTCAGGTTTCTTAGCATGTTATTGAAAATGTTTTTCATTGTCCGTGTTAACTTTGCTTTTACCAAGTAGGGTAGGAGTTTAGATAAAGTTGAAAAGTTAGCGTAAACCATAGTCCTATAAAATAGGGGTTAGGCTGTAAAGCCACTATTTTTGGAAGGCTCATTTAAAAGAAATGCATAGCAGTGTACTAGTATATATATACAGTGGGGCAGGTATTTAGTCAGCCACCAATTGTGCAAGTTATATACTATTTTTCACCATAATTTGCAAATAAATTCATTAAAAATCCTACAATGTGATTTTCTGGATTTTCTTTTCTCATTTTGTCTGTCATAGTTGAAGTGTACCTATGATGAAAATTACAGGCCTCTCTCATCTTTTTAAGTGGGAGAACTTGCACAATTGGTGGCTGACTAAATCATTTTTTGCCCCACTGTATGTCACTGTTTTCCTTTAGTTGTAATACATGACAGAATAGGTGAATATGAGACATGATAGAAAGACTGTTTCCTTATATTGGCTGTATTCATTTCATCGTAGTTTGTCGTGTTTTTGCACGACAAGATAAATTACTTCAGAGCATGTTCATTTGGTGCTTCTGTTTGCCAAGCAAAGCAGTGGAACAGCACGTGCTTGTCAGCATGTCGTTCTCTTCTGGGATGCATTCCTAGACTTGTACATACACACTGAATCAAACACACACACACACGCACACACAAACACGCACACACAGTGCACTCTTTCCTTTGTTTACTTGAGTTCACTTGTCATTTGAGATGGGAGTTTAAATGGAAAGTCCCTGTTTTGTTGTGGAGTTGACGTTAGTCTGTTTTATGGGGACTGTCCCTTAGGCCTCTCTACCACTGTTGTGCCTTTTTCTATTCCAGTATCCTGTTTTACTGAGTTCACTAAGTTTGTCCTATCAGCATGAGAGGTGGAGATGGATGAAGGGATGCATGGGTTGATGGGTAGGCTGATGATGGGCCTATAGGTAGAAGGATGGAAACAAACTATTGCAAAAAGTCATCTTAAGATTTGACTCAACTATCTGGCTGAAGAGGGTCAACCATCTTGTCTCTGTCAATCTACAAAGCATTTTCACGCCACTATCTGTACCAACGGAATTTGGCTTGGTGGGAGACAATCAATCCGACCCTTATCGAGATTCGAGATTCGCCACCTTCCTTTCATTGCCATCTTTATATTACATAGCCTCCATACTGTATTCTAGTATTTCTGGGACTCAATCAATGTCTGAAATCAGTGAGCATGAGGATTGGAGTGTAGAATGTTTCTAGGAGGAGTGAATGATGCCTTCTCAGCAGAGCAGACTACTGCAGTCTGAACAATGGTTTCATCTCATCCACACTGGTGCTGTTATGGACAGTATGGGGTGCGTGGCTGGGGGTGGTAGATTCATGGACAATGATCTGCTCTGGGGAAGAGTGTTGCGATTCTGCCCTCTGGTTTGGGAGAAAGGGTGAGGGTGTCCTTGCGTGCCCCCTTCCAACAAGGAGCTGTCTGATTCGGACCAGACCGGGGCACGGAATCTCCACGAGGGGTCATGGGTCGCACCCACATTTTTACACAGTGTGTCAGTGACAGTTGGATGTAAAGGGTCAATGAAACGTCCAGTCATCTGTGTGAAGAAGAGTAAAGAGAAAAACAAAGAGAAAGAGAGAGTCATTTGTGTCGGGGATTTACCAGTTCAGTACATGTGAAGGTTCACATTGGTTCACTGGGAAACAAGTGGGTGGTATAGCATGCTTGTTGCCCGCATTGATGTTATCATGCAGTGGATCATGTTTCGTAATAAACAAGTCTTGATTTTTGTAATATCTGTTATTTAAATGGATGTTATAGGTTTGTAGGTAGCAAAACCCTTGCTCTACAGTATACCAACTCAAATCACTGCAGACAGTTGAATTCCCAGAGGATTCCAAGTATGGGCAAAATCTCTGAAAGATGGGCCCTTGCCAGAGAAAACCTAGCTGCTGTGGCGCCAAATATTATGTTATGTTATGTATGACCAATCCAACCATTAGCTTGAATGGCAGAATGGGGCTGATTTTCAGCAAATTGAGCCAATGTACAAGGTTGGATTTAGTGATGTCATCTTTGTGGAGTGCTCTGCTTTCTTGTTTCCTGTTCCACCATCAGTCATCTTTAACTGACCATAGCCGGGGTTTGGCCAAATATGGATTAAGGGCTGACCTGGGAACAGTGGAAATGCCATAGATGTGTCACAGCTGTGTTGCCTCACTCTGAAGTGTTAACTGATGGGCTTTCAGTCCTGGCACTCCCCTTTCTGTAGCTCTCCAGGTCCAGTTGGTCTGGTCCTCTGGGATGTGTCACAGCTGGAGAGGTTGGACCATTCAGACTTTCTAACAGGGGGTCCTTGGAGAGGATGGAAAGTGGCGTTAGATACTCTATATCTCAAACACCAGCTGACATCTGTCTGTTTCTGGTACAGTAAGATCAGTGTTTCACATTAAAGCCTGTTCCAATGGTCTTTGATGGGCTCGTCACCACTTCTAACAAGCATTGCAAGTTAGCACCAATAAACAATGATGATGGTTTCACTTTTGGCTACGTACATTTATTTATTTTACCCCTTTTTCTCCCCAATTTCATGGTATCCAATTGGTAGTTACAGTCTTGTCCCATTGCTGCAACTCCCATACGGACTCGGGAAGGCGAAGGTCACGAGCCGTGCGTCCTCTGAAACACAACCGTACCAAGGGTTGCTTCTTGACACAATGCCTGCTCAACCCGGAAGCCAGCCGCACCAATGTGTCGGAGGAAACACCGTGCACCTGGCGACCATGTCAGCGTGCACTGTGCCCGACCCGCCACAGGAGTCGCTGGTGCGCGATGGGGTAAGGACATACCTGGCGCCCAAACCCTCCCCTAACCCGAACGACACTGGGCCAATTGTGCACCGGCCCATGGGTCTCCCGGTCTCGGCCGGCTGCGACAGAGCCTGGACTCTAACCAGGATCTCTAGTGACACAGCTAGCACTGCGATGCAGTGCCTTAGACCACTGCGCCACTCGGGAGGCCACCGGCTACTTACATTACTGTAATTAAAGTACATTCTTATGTCCGTACAGTAGTTTTGGCACTGTCATCTTGGAACCTGGAGGTTTAAACAAACAGTTGTTTGGTGTACACGGCCTCTGGGTCTCTCTGATGCATCATTGAATTAGGAAAATAGTTTTCTGTTGCTCTTTGCACACAGTTAATAGGCCTTCTCATTTTCCCAAACAATTACTTATTACAGTTTTCAGACGAAGAGAACAGCACCATTTCTTCAGCACGGTCTCGAGGCAATGAAGCCTTTTACAACGAGGTAGCATTCTGTTAACTTTTTTATTGTTCATTGTGACATACCTAAGTTTATTTAAAACAGAGTGAAACTCAGACGTGAGGTAACTAGATGGACTGTAGTTTAGTCAATGTTTGGGTTGCGGGACATTTTATGTACGCCCTCTTGGCTTGTTATAAGAGGAAGCTCTTTGCTAGGATAACAGAAGTGAAGAGGAGAGGATGAAGATAGGATAGAGAGGCGAGTGGATAAAATAACGTTATACAGTACATACGGAAAGTATTCAGGCCCCTTGACTTTTTCCATATTTTGTCACATTACAGACTTATTCTGAAATGGATTACATTTTCCCCCTCATCACACTATACATATATTACCCCATAATCACAATGCAAAAACATTTTTTTTTTTTGTGCAAAAAACTCAACAGAAACACTTTATTTACATCAGTATTTAGACCCTTCGTGATGAGATTCGTAATTGAGCTCAGGTGCATTCTGTTTCCATTGATCATCCTTGAGATGTTTCTACAACTTGATTGGAGTCCACCTGTGGTAAATTAAATTGATTTTACATGATTTGGAAAGGCACACACCTGCCTATATAAGGTCCCACAGTTGACAGTGCATGTCAGAGCCAAAACCAAGCCATGAGGTCAAAGGAGTTGTCCGTAGAGCTCCGAGACAGGATTGTGTCGAGGCACAGATCTGAGGAAGGTTACCAAAACATTTCTGCAGCAATGAAGGTCCCCAAGAACACAGTGGCCTCCATCATTCTGAGCAATCGGGGGAGAAGGGCGTTGGTCAGGGAGGTGACAAAGAACCCAAACCCAAACAAGATTCTCTGGTCTGATGAAACCAAGATTAAACTCTTTGGCCTAAATGCCAAGCGTCATGTCTGGAGGAAACCTGGCACCATCCCTACGGTGAAGCATGGGGGTAGCAGCATCATCCTGTGGGGATGTTTTTCAGTGGCAGGGACTGGGAGACTAGTCAGGATCGAGGGAAGGATGAACAGAGCAAAGTACAGAGTGCTCAGGACCTCAGACTGGGACGAAGGTTCACCTTCCAGAAGGACAACGATCCTAAGCACACAGCCAAGACAACGCAGAAGTGTTTTCGGGAAGAGTCTCAGAATGTCCTTGAGTGGCCCAGCCTGAGTCCGGACTTGAACCCGATCGAACTAAATACAGGTGTGCCAAACAAACTTGCGTCATACCCAAGAAGACTTGAGGCTGTAATTGAGTAAAGGGTATGAATACTTACGTAAACGCCCTATTTTGTTTATTTTTAATACATTTGCAAAAATATTTAAACCTTTTTTTGCTAAGTCATTATGGGGTATTGTGTGTAGATTGATGAGGGAAACATTTTTTAAAATCAATTTTAGAATAAGGCTCTAACGTAACAAAATGTAGAAAAAGTCCAGGGGTCTGAATACTTTCTGAATGCACTGTATATACAGCTAAATATATCAAATTTCAACACTGACATAAATGTAACTGTTTCTTTTATTCACTAAGGAAGATTGATTCATTCTCAGTGTAATGTATTGTTATGGATATGAATGACTGCAGGTTGGTGTATGTATTTTATCTAGATTGTATTCGTATAGTGCTTTCCATCATGTCTAAAAGTACTTCATACCGTAACTCACCCTCATCCACTAGCACCTACCTGGGTGATACAACATGGCAGCCATTTTGTGCCTCACAGAAACCACCCACCACACATCAGCTTAGTCATGGTCTGAGAGCCAGTCGTTAGTCCTCGTCCCGAGCCACTTCAGCATGTTTAGACGGGCAGGCCTGTTGTGCTGGGCTCTGGGCCCAGACGCTGGGTACTGTACTTAACAAGCTTATTGGATTCCCACATGGTCCATTTTCACATGCACAGACACACACACACACACACAGACACACAGACACACATGCATAGACACACACACACACACACACACACACACACACACACACACACACACACACACACACACACACACACACACACACACACACACTCACATGCATAGACACACACACACACACATCCTTGTTTTGGGTTCTTTAGTTTGTGCATGACATTCTATGGTCAGTGCATGCATTGTTTAGGCCACTCACTTCACAAAATGATGCTGCCATGTTATTCCAAATATGGAAGTTCATGATATAGCAGGTGACATACAGAGATCAGGTGAATATTTAACAGACATACAGTGCATTCAGTATTCAGACCACTTCACTTTTTCCAATTTGCAGTCTTATTCTAAAATTGATTAAATGGTTTATTTTTCTCATCAATCTACACACAATACCCCATAATGACAAAGCAAGAACAGCTTTTTAGATTTTTTTGCAAATTTAAAATGTGGGAATATATTCCCTATTGGGATGGGACATCTGCAGTACGTAATTGACAGGATATTCCCTTAATCTATATCTGACTGGGAATCCCTGGAACGCTACAAGGTTCCCTATTACTGCAGTGCTGTGGAACGTCTCTGAGCATTGCCAGGATAGCGTGAAGGATCAGACCAGTGTGGAGAATCATGGAATCATGTCAGATTGGGAACAGGGAAGGGAAGCTGCCTGCCTGGCCAGCCACCCTGGTCCCATGTGGCTCAGCTGCTAAATGACTGAAATGAAATGTGATCCTGGGATGTGGTGGTGGTGTTCCCACGTTCTCCTCTGTCAACACGACATCTGCCTGCATGGGAATCCCCATTCAATGCAGTGCAACTCAGTCCCAGTTGATTTTGTATAGTGCAGTACAAGTGAGTGAGTCGATGGATTCTCTGTTATGACATCCATGTTGGTAAACATGGCTGGTATGTAACTGGCAATACTTTCTGACAGCTATAGTGGATACATTCCATATTCCTCTTTTGTTCTGCCTCTCTTATCTAACTTTTTCATTATCGTTCCTTGTTATGTTTGGTAGACAGAAATCAGTTACTCCCTGAGGCTATTTTGTGACTCGGGTTAGTATTGAGTTACTGTCTGCGGTAGTGTTGGTTTAGTGTCTGCGGTAGTGTTGGTTTAGTGTCTGCGGTAGTGTTGTGTTAGTGTCTGCGGTAGTGTTGGGTTAGTGTCTGCGGTAGTGTTGGGTTAGTGTCTGCAGTAGTGTTGGGGTAGGGTTGGGTTAGTGTCTGCAGTAGTGTTGGTTAGTGTCTGCGGTAGTGTTGGTTAGTGTCTGCAGTAGTGTCTGCGGTAGTGTCTGCGGTAGTGTTGGGTTAGTGTCTGTGGTAGTGTTGGGTAAATGTCTGCGGTAGTGTTGGGTTAGTGTCTGCGGTAGTGTTGGGTTAGTGTCTGCGGTAGTGTTGGGTTAGTGTCTGCGGTAGTGTTGGGTTAGTGTCTACGGTAGTGTCTGCGGTAGTGTTCGGTTAGTGTCTGTGGTAGTGTTCGGTTAGTGTCTGCGGTAGTGTTGGGTTAGTGTCTGCGATAGTGTTGGGTTAGTGTCTGCGGTAGTGTTGGGTTAGTGTCTGCGGTAGTGTCTGCGGTAGTGTTGGGTTAGTGTCTGTGGTAGTGTTGGGTTAGTGTCTGTTGTAGTGTTGGGTTAGTGTCTGTGGTAGTGTCTGCGGTAGTGTTGGGTTAGTGTCTGTGGTAGTGTTGGGTTAGTGTCTGCAGTAGTGCCTGCGGTAGTGTTGGTTAGTGTCTGCGGTAGTGTCTGCGGTAGTGTCTGTGGTAGTGTCTATGGTAGTGTTGGGTTAGTGTCTGTGGTAGTGTCTACGGTAGTGTTGGGTTAGTGTTGGGTTAGTGTCTGTGGTAGTGTTGGGTTAGTGTCTGTGATAGTGTTGGGTTAGTGTCTGTGGTAGTGTTGTGCTAGTGTCTGCAGTAGTGTCTGCGGTAGTGTTGGTTAGTGTCTGCGGTAGTGTCTGCGGTAGTGTCTACGGTAGTGTTGGGTTAGTGTCTGTGGTAGTGTTGGGTTAGTGTCTGTGGCAGTGTTGGGTTAGTGTCTGCGATAGTGTTGGGTTAGTGTATGAGGTAGTGTCTGCGGTAGTGTTGGGTTAGTGTCTGCGGTAGTGTCTGGGGTAGTGTTGGGTTAGTGTCTGCGGTAGTGTTGGGTTAGTGTCTGCGGTAGTGTTGGGTTAGTGTCTGCGGTAGTGTTGGGTTAGTGTCTGCGGTAGTGTTGGGTTAGTGCCTGCGGTAGTGTCGGGTTAGTGTCTGCAGTAGTGTTGGGTTAGTGTCTGCGGTAGTGCTGGTTTAGTGTCTGCGGTAGTGTTGGGTTAGTGTCTGTGGTAGTGTTGGGTTAGTGTCTGCGGTAGTGTTGGGTTAGTGTCTGTGGTAGTGTTGGGTTAGTGTCTGCGGTAGTGTCTGCGGTAGTGTTGGGTTAGTGTCTGCGGTAGTGTCTGCGGTAGTGTTGGGTTAGTGTCTGTGGTAGTGTTGGGTTAGTGTCTGCGGTAGTGTCTGCGGTAGTGTTGGGCTAGTGCCTGTGATAGTGTTGGGTTAGTGTCTGCGGTAGTGTTGGTTGGTGTCTGCGGTAGTGCTGGGTTAGTGTCTGTGGTAGTGTCTGCGGTAGTGTCTGCGGTAGTGTTGGGTTAGTGTTTGCGGTAGTGTTTGGTTATTGTCTGCGGTAGTGTCTGCGGTAGTGTTGGGTTAGTGTCTGCGGTAGTGTTGGGTTAGTGTCTGCGGTAGTGTCTGCGGTAGTGCTGGGTTAGTGCCTGTGATAGTGTTGGGTTAGTGTCTGCGGTAGTGTTGGTTGGTGTCTGCGGTAGTGCTGGGTTAGTGTCTGTGGTAGTGTTGGGTTAGTGTCTGTGGTAGTGTTGGGTTAGTGTCTGCGGTAGTGTTGGGTTAGTGTCTGCGGTAGTTTTGGGTTAGTGTCTGTGGTAGTGTTGGGTTAGTGTCTGTGGTAGTGTTGGGTTAGTGTGTGCGGTAGTGTTGGGTTAGTGTCTTCGGTAGTGTTGGGTTAGTGTCTGCGGTAGTGTCCTGCGGTAGTGCTGAGTTAGTGTCTGCGGTAGTGTTGGGTTAGTATCTGCAGTAGTGTTAGGTTCGTGTCTGTGGTAGTGTTGGGTTAGTGTCTGTGGTAGTGTTGGGTTAGTGTCTGCGGTAGTGTTGGGTTAGTGTCTGCGGTAGTGTTGGGTTAGTGTCTGCGGTAGTGTCTGCGGTAGTGTTGGGTTAGTGTCTGCGGTAGTGTTGGGTTAGTGTCAGTGGTAGTGTTGGGTTAGTGTCTGCGGTAGTGTTGGGTTAGTGTCTGTGGTAGTGTTGGGTTAGTGTCTGCGGTAGTGTCTGCGGTAGTGTTGGGTTAGTGTCTGCGGTAGTGTCTGCGGTAGTGTTGGGTTAGTGTTTGCGGTAGTGTTTGGTTATTGTCTGCGGTAGTGTCTGCGGTAGTGTTGGGTTAGTGTCTGCGGTAGTGTTGGGTTAGTGTCTGCGGTAGTGTCTGCGGTAGTGCTGGGTTAGTGCCTGTGATAGTGTTGGGTTAGTGTCTGCGGTAGTGTTGGTTAGTGTCTGCGGTAGTGCTGGGTTAGTGTCTGTGGTAGTGTTGGGTTAGTGTCTGTGGTAGTGCTGAGTTAGTGTCTGCGGTAGTGTTGGGTTAGTATCTGCAGTAGTGTTGGGTTTGTGTCTGTGGTAGTGTTGGGTTAGTGTCTGTGGTAGTGTTGTGTTAGTGTCTGCGGTAGTGTTGGGTTAGTGTCTGCGGTAGTGTTGGGTTAGTGTCTGCGGTAGTGTCTGCGGTAGTGTTGGGTTAGTGTCTGCGGTAGTGTCTGCGGTAGTGCTGGGTTAGTGTCTGCGGTAGTGTTGGGTTAGTGTCTGCGGTAGTGTTGGGTTAGTGTCTGCGGTAGTGTTGGGTTAGTGTCTGCGGTAGTGTCTGCGGTAGTGCTGGGTTAGTGCCTGTGATAGTGTTGGGTTAGTGTCTGCGGTAGTGTTGGTTAGTGTCTGTGGTAGTGCTTAGTGTCTGTGGTAGTGTTGGGTTAGTGTCTGTGGTAGTGTTGGGTTAGTGTCTGTGGTAGTGTTGAGTTAGTGTCTGCGGGAGTGTTGGGTTAGTGTCTGCGGTAGTGTTGGGTTAGTGTTTGCGGTAGTGTTGGGTTAGTGTCTGCGGTAGTGTCTGCGGTAGTGCTGAGTTAGTGTCTGCGGTAGTGTTGGGTTAGTATCTGCGGTAGTGTTGGGTTAGTGTCTGTGGTAGTGTTGGGTTAGTGTCTGCGGTAGTGTTGGTTAGTGTCTGTGGTAGTGCTGGGTTAGTGTCTGTGGTAGTGTTGGGTTAGTGTCTGCGGTAGTGTTGGGTTAGTGTCTGCGGTAGTGTTGGGTTAGTGTCTGCGGTAGTGTTGGGTTAGTGTCTGCGGTAGTGTCTGCGGTAGTGTTGGGTTAGTGTCTGCGGTAGTGTCTGCGGTAGTGTTGGGTTAGTGTTTGCGGTAGTGTTTGGTTATTGTCTGCGGTAGTGTCTGCGGTAGTGTTGGGTTAGTGTCTGCGGTAGTGTTGGGTTAGTGTCTGCGGTAGTGTCTGCGGTAGTGCTGGGTTAGTGCCTGTGATAGTGTTGGGTTAGTGTCTGTGGTAGTGCTGAGTTAGTGTCTGCGGTAGTGTTGGGTTAGTATCTGAAGTAGTGTTGGGTTTGTGTCTGTGGTAGTGTTGGGTTAGTGTCTGTGGTAGTGTTGGGTTAGTGTCTGCGGTAGTGTTGGGTTAGTGTCTGCGGT
This sequence comes from Oncorhynchus kisutch, assembly GCF_002021735.2. Taxonomy (NCBI): domain Eukaryota; kingdom Metazoa; phylum Chordata; class Actinopteri; order Salmoniformes; family Salmonidae; genus Oncorhynchus; species Oncorhynchus kisutch. Next base: position 49,501,987 of record NC_034189.2, on the reverse strand, counting down.
AGTGTCTGCGGTAGTGTTGGGTTAGTGTCTGCGGTAGTGTCTGCGGTAGTGCTGGGTTAGTGTCTGCGGTAGTGTTGGGTTAGTGTCTGCGGTAGTGTTGGGTTAGTGTCTGCGGTAGTGTTGGGTTAGTGTCTGCGGTAGTGTCTGCGGTAGTGCTGGGTTAGTGCCTGTGATAGTGTTGGGTTAGTGTCTGCGGTAGTGTTGGTTAGTGTCTGTGGTAGTGCTGGGTTAGTGTCTGTGGTAGTGTTGGGTTAGTGTCTGTGGTAGTGTTGGGTTAGTGTCTGTGGTAGTGTTGAGTTAGTGTCTGCGGTAGTGTTGGGTTAGTGTCTGCGGTAGTGTTGGGTTAGTGTCTGCAGTAGTGTTGGGTTAGTGTCTGCGGTAGTGTCTGCGGTAGTGCTGAGTTAGTGTCTGCGGTAGTGTTGGGTTAGTATCTGTGGTAGTGTTGGGTTAGTGTCTGTGGTAGTGTTGGGTTAGTGTCTGCGGTAGTGTTGGGTTAGTGTCTGCGGTAGTGTTGGGTTAGTGTCTGCGGTAGTGTCTGCGGTAGTGCTGAGTTAGTGTCTGCGGTAGTGTTGGGTTAGTATCTGCGGTAGTGTTGGGTTAGTGTCTGTGGTAGTGTTGGGTTAGTGTCTGTGGTAGTGTTGGGTTAGTGTCTTTGGTAGTGTTGGGTTAGTATCTGTGGTAGTGTTGGGTTAGTGTCTGCGGTAGTGTTGGGTTAGTGTCTGCGGTACTGTTGGGTTAGTGTCTGTGGTAGTGTTGGGTTAGTGTCTGTGGTAGTGTTGGGTCAGTGTCTACGGTAGTGTTGGGTTAGTGTCTGCGGTAGTGTTGGGTTAGTGTCTGTGGTAGTGTTGGGTTAGTGTCTGCGGTAGTGTTGGGTTAGTGTCTGCGGTAGTGTTGGGTTAGTGTCTGCGGTAGTGTCTGCGGTAGTGCTGGGTTAGTACCTGTGGTAGTGTTGGGTTAGTGTCTGTGGTAGTGTTGGGTTAGTGTCTGTGGTAGTGTTGAGTTAGTGTCTGCGGTAGTGTTGGGTTAGTGTCTGTGGTAGTGTTGGGTTAGTGTCTGTGGTAGTGTTGGGTTATTGTCTGCGGTAGTGTTGGGTTAGTGTCTGCGGTAGTGTTGGGTTAGTGTCTGTGGTAGTGTCTGTGGTAGTGTCTGCGGTAGTGTTGGGTTAGTGTCTGTGGTAGTGTTGGGTTAGTGTCTGCGGTAGTGTTGGGTTAGTGTCTGCGGTAGTGTTGGGTTAGTGTCTGCGGTAGTGTCTGCGGTAGTGCTGGGTTAGTGCCTGCGGTAGTGTTGGGTTAGTGTCTGTGGTAGTGCTGGGTTAGTGCCTGCGGTAGTGTTGGGTTAGTGTCTGCGGTAGTGTTGGGTTAGTGTCTGTGGTAGTGTTGGGTTAGTGTCTGTGGTAGTGTTGGGTTAGTGTCTGCGGTAGTGTTGGGTTAGTGTCTGCGGTAGTGTTGGATTAGTGTCTGCGGTAGTGTCTGCGGTAGTGTTGGGTTAGTGTCTGTGGTAGTGTTGGGTTAGTGTCTGTGGTAGTGTTGGGTTAGTGTCTGCGGTAGTGTTGGGTTATTGTCTGCGGTAGTGTTGGGTTAGTGTCTGCGGTAGTGTCTGCGGTAGTGCTGAGTTAGTGTCTGCGTTAGTGTTGGGTTAGTATCTGCGGTAGTGTTGGGTTAGTGTCTGTGGTAGTGTTGGGTTAGTGTCTGTGGTAGTGTTGGGTTAGTGTCTGTGGTAGTGTTGGGTTAGTATCTGTGGTAGTGTTGGGTTAGTGTCTGCGGTAGTGTTGGGTTAGTGTCTGCGGTACTGTTGGGTTAGTGTCTGTGGTATTGTTGGGTTAGTGTCTGCGGTACTGTTGGGTTAGTGTCTGTGGTAGTGTTGGGTTAGTGTCTACGGTAGTGTCTGCGGTAGTGTTGGGTTAGTGTCTGCGGTAGTGTTGGGTTAGTGTCTGCGGTACTGTTGGGTTAGTGTCTGCGGTAGTGTTGGGTTAGTGTCTGCGGTAGTGTTGGGTTAGTGTCTGTGGTAGTGTTGGGTTAGTGTCTGCGGTAGTGTTGGGTTAGTGTCTACGGTAGTGTTGGGTTAGTGTCTGAGGTAGTGTTGGGTTAGTGTCTGCGGTAGTGTTGGGTTAGTGTCTGTGGTAGTGTTGGGTTAGTGTCTGCGGTAGTGTTGGGTTATTGTCTGCGGTAGTGTTGGGTTAGTGTCTGCGGTAGTGTCTGCGGTAGTGCTGAGTTAGTGTCTGCGGTAGTGTTGGGTTAGTATCTGCGGTAGTGTTGGGTTAGTGTCTGTGGTAGTGTTGGGTTAGTGTCTGTGGTAGTGTTGGGTTATTGTCTGCGGTAGTGTTGGGTTAGTGTCTGCGGTAGTGTTGGGTTAGTGTCTGTGGTAGTGTCTGTGGTAGTGTCTGCGGTAGTGTTGGGTTAGTGTCTGTGGTAGTGTTGGGTTAGTGTCTGCGGTAGTGTTGGGTTAGTGTCTGCGATAGTGTTGGGTTAGTGTCTGCGGTAGTGTCTGCGGTAGTGCTGGGTTAGTGCCTGCGGTAGTGTTGGGTTAGTGTCTGTGGTAGTGTTGGGTTAGTGTCTGTGGTAGTGTTGAGTTAGTGTCTGCGGTAGTGTTGGGTTAGTGTCTGTGGTAGTGTTGGGTTAGTGTCTGTGGTAGTGTTGGGTTAGTGTCTGCGGTAGTGTTGGGTTAGTGTCTGCGGTAGTGTTGGATTAGTGTCTGCGGTAGTGTCTGCGGTAGTGTTGGGTTAGTGTCTGTGGTAGTGTTGGGTTAGTGTCTGTGGTAGTGTTGGGTTAGTGTCTGTGGTAGTGTTGGGTTAGTGTCTGCGGTAGTGTTGGGTTAGTGTCTGCGGTAGTGTTGGATTAGTGTCTGCGGTAGTGTCTGCGGTAGTGTTGGGTTAGTGTCTGTGGTAGTGTTGGGTTAGTGTCTGTGGTAGTGTTGGGTTAGTGTCTGTGGTAGTGTTGGGTTAGTGTCTGTGGTAGTGCTGAGTTAGTGTCTGCGGTAGTGTTGGGTTAGTATCTGCGGTAGTGTTGGGTTAGTGTCTGTGGTAGTGTTGGGTTAGTGTCTGTGGTAGTGTTGGGTTAGTGTCTGTGGTAGTGTTGGGTTAGTATCTGTGGTAGTGTTGGGTTAGTGTCTGCGGTAGTGTTGGGTTAGTGTCTGCGGTACTGTTGGGTTAGTGTCTGTGGTAGTGTTGGGTTAGTGTCTGTGGTAGTGTTGGGTTAGTGTCTGTGGTATTGTTGGGTTAGTGTCTGCGGTACTGTTGGGTTAGTGTCTGTGGTAGTGTTGGGTTAGTGTCTACGGTAGTGTCTGCGGTAGTGTTGGGTTAGTGTCTGCGGTAGTGTTGGGTTAGTGTCTGCGGTACTGTTGGGTTAGTGTCTGCGGTAGTGTTGGGTTAGTGTCTGCGGTAGTGTTGGGTTAGTGTCTGCGGTAGTGTTGGGTTAGTGTCTGCGGTAGTGTTGGGTTAGTGTCTACGGTAGTGTTGGGTTAGTGTCTGAGGTAGTGTTGGGTTAGTGTCTGCGGTAGTGTTGGGTTAGTGTCTGTGGTAGTGTTGGGTTAGTGTCTGCGGTAGTGTTGGGTTATTGTCTGCGGTAGTGTTGGGTTAGTGTCTGCGGTAGTGTCTGCGGTAGTGCTGAGTTAGTGTCTGCGGTAGTGTTGGGTTAGTATCTGCGGTAGTGTTGGGTTAGTGTCTGTGGTAGTGTTGGGTTAGTGTCTGTGGTAGTGTTGGGTTAGTGTCTGTGGTAGTGTTGGGTTAGTATCTGTGGTAGTGTTGGGTTAGTGTCTGCGGTAGTGTTGGGTTAGTGTCTGTGGTAGTGTTGGGTTAGTGTCTGTGGTATTGTTGGGTTAGTGTCTGCGGTACTGTTGGGTTAGTGTCTGTGGTAGTGTTGGGTTAGTGTCTACGGTAGTGTCTGCGGTAGTGTTGGGTTAGTGTCTGCGGTAGTGTTGGGTTAGTGTCTGCGGTAGTGTTGGGTTAGTGTCTGCGGTAGTGTTGGGTTAGTGTCTGCGGTAGTGTTGGGTTAGTGTCTGCGGTAGTGTTGGGTTAGTGTCTGTGGTAGTGTTGGGTTAGTGTCTGCGGTAGTGTTGGGTTAGTGTCTACGGTAGTGTTGGGTTAGTGTCTGAGGTAGTGTTGGGTTAGTGTCTGCGGTAGTGTTGGGTTAGTGTCTGTGGTAGTGTTGGGTTAGTGTCTGCGGTAGTGTTGGGTTAGTGTCTGCGGTACTGTTGGGTTAGTGTCTGTGGTAGTGTTTGGTTAGTATCTACAGTAGTGTTTGGTTAGTGTTGGGCTAACCGGGCCACAGCTGTGACTGCCCTAGCGCCCTGTCAGATGGACCAATAACAGGTGCATCTGATGAGAAGCTGCCTCCCCCTCGCCCTCTCTGCCTCCCACTTATTGGCTGAAATCCCACAGGATCTTCAGCTAAGCTTCGGTTGACTTGCAGGTTTAGAATGTAGATAGCATAACAGCAGTGTCCAGTGAGACCCTAGCTGGCTTAGCAATGTGGTGTGGGAGTGAGTACAGACTGTACAGACTAAGTGGTATTGCTGTGTTAGTGTGTGGAAACATATGTTTGGGATTAGTCCAAAAAGTGTTGAGTCTCTTGTTCCAATTCCTTTTAGGATGTAGTACAATAGTCCTTCTGTATTGGTTGCTGTCCAAGGGCTGCACCCAAGTACTATCCAATAGTCAAATAAATGCCATTCACACAAGTCACAACTGGAAGTATGATACTAATATGAGACATGATGCATTTTAAAATGTAGGCTTACTCAACCACCTGAAAGAGCATTTATAGATTTAACACGTGGTAACTTGTAGAATAGACACTGGCTAGAATGCGATTTTAACCAATCAGCATTCAGGATTTAGACCCACCCGTTGTATAATCTTCATTATAAACTGAGTGGTTAGAATCCTGAATGCTGATTGGCTGACAGCCGTGGTATATCAGACCCTATACCATAGGTGTTACTGCTTTAATTACATTGGTAACCCGTTTATAATAGCAATAAGGCAACTAGGGGGTTTGTGGTATATGGCCAATATACCACGGCAAATGGCTGTATCCAGGCCATAAGAACAGCCCTTATGCGTGGTATATTGCCCATATACCACACCCCCCCGTGCCTTATTGCTTAAGTATGATATGATATTGCACTTACTTATGAATGCCACTTTTGGCCATTGAGAAGTTAGATCCCCTTTAGGATATACTATTAGCTATTGGGATAACTCCTCATGGTTCAGTCTAGATCCTCTGAGACTTAATGACTGTGTTACAGAGTTCACTTCCCCTGTTTAAGTTTACATCACTGGAGGGATAGGAAATCTCAAGTATCTCTGGTTCGTGTGACATTCACATTGTACAGTGTGGGCTTTTCTGTAAACATCTGTCATAAATCTACTCTGACAGTTCACCCATGAGAGGATGTCTGTCTGTCCAGTGTTTAGTTCCCTAGAGGTGCTATTTCATGTGAATGTGATGGTTAGTCTCATGTAATTTCATAATTTCCCTCAAGGCTATTTGAGTCCATGGGAACTGGATTACAGTCAGACGTTTTTCCATGCTAAAACAGCCCAAGTTCATTTGACACAGTCTTTGCCTGCTGAACCCCAAAACTCTCTCCATAAAGCCTTATTTGTGCTTTTATTTTACATCTACTACCTAGCTTGGTCAATCAGACTTACTGCTGCACTTGAAAGATAATGTGAGCATCATCACATATCATTTTTTGTTGTTGAAACGATGTGGAAATAACGTTGATTCAACCAGTTTTTGCCCAGTGGCTATGTTTACTCCACTGCACATGTATGGGTATGGCCTGAGGCACTCATCCTGGCTAAGTCACTTGGTGCTTCACAGCACACCAATCAAGGCATGATGCTTTCTAATCTGCTACTGCACTGTACCCTTGTACCCTTCGGTAACCTCATGTCAATGATAAAGTACTCTGTGTATGCTTACTCTATGCCCTTAACAACTGACTCAGGATCAGTTTGGCTGTTCAGCTGAGGTTTAAGTTTGGGGGTATGGTAATGGAAGATGGTACAAGCTTAGAAAAAAAGGAGCTGTCTAGAAGCTAAAATGATTATTCGGCTTTCCCCATAGTAGAACCCTTTGAAGAACCCTTTTTGATTCCAGGTAGAACTAGGGTTGCAAAGCTACCAGTAGTTTACCAAAGTTACCGGAATCTTCAGTCATTTTTGGTTACAGAAAATATATGGCAATCTATCATAACTTTGGTCATTGATACTTGAATAACTTTTACAAAATGTATTCATACAGTATATAGGATTATGTATTTAAATATCTGTGTCCATATTGGCCACAGGTTTCTAGTATACAGACCATCTGGTTCAAGAGAAAATAGACAAAATAATGAAACTGCAACTCGTACAACTATTGACTTTTTTCACAACTGCCACCAGTTTGACACTGAAACATTGTCAACCAATTTATAGTAAAATAAATAAAAGTGTGTAAAAAAAATATATATATATATATTTCATGCTGTAACCCTCGTATTAAACACCAATGATATTCACTAAGTTGATGGTTTATATTTAGGATGTTTTGCAGCTTTTATATTCAATGTTTTATTTGAAAATCAACTTATTTAATAATTGAATACACTGTATGTTACATGTGGTAAGGTCACACCAGGTCACACTACATGTAGACTAGTCTGAAAGAAGCCCAGGGCACTTCATGTAGACTAGATATGAAAGAAGCCCTGGGCACTTCATGTAGACTAGTCTGAAAGAAGCCCTGAGCACTTCATGTAGACTAGATCTGAAAGAAGCCCTGGGCACTTCATGTAGACTAGATCTGAAAGAAGCCCTGGGCACTTCATGTAGACTAGTCTGAAAGAAGCCCTGGGCACTTCATGTAGACTAGATCTGAAAGAAGCCCTGGGCACTTCATGTAGACTAGTCTGAAAGAAGCCCTGGGCACTTCATGTAGACTAGATCTGAAAGAAGCCCTGGGCACTTCATGTAGACTAGTCTGAAAGAAGCCCTGGGCACTTCATGTAGACTAGATCTGAAAGAAGCCCTGGGCACTTCATGTAGACTAGATCTGAAAGAAGCCCTGGGCACTTCATGTAGACTAGATGTGAAAGAAGCCCTGGGCACTACATGTAGACTAGTCTGAAAGAAGTCCTAGGCACTTCATGTAGACTAGTCTGAAAGAAGCACTGGGCACTTCATGTAGACTAGTCTCTAAGAAGCCCTGGGCACTTCATGTAGACTAGTCTGAAAGAAGCCCTGGGCACTTCATGTAGACTAGTCTGAAAGAAGCCCTGGGAACTTCATGTAGACTAGATCTGAAAGACACCCTGGGCACTTCATGTAGACTAGTCTGAAAGAAGCCCTAGGCACTTCATGTAGACTAGTCTGAAAGAAGCCCTGGGCACTCCATGTAGACTAGTCTGAAAGAAGTCCTAGGTACTTCATGTCGACTAGTCTGAAAGAAGTCCTAGGTACTTCATGTAGACTAGTCTGAAAGAAGCCCTGGGCACTCCATGTAGACTAGTCTGAAAGAAGCCCAGGGCACTCCATGTAGACTAGTCTGAAAGAAGCCCTGGGCACTCCATGTAGACTAGTCTGAAAGAAGTCCTAGGTACTTCATGTCGACTAGTCTGAAAGAAGTCCTAGGTACTTCATGTCGACTAGTCTGAAAGAAGTCCTAGGTACTTCATGTCGACTAGTCTGAAAGAAGTCCTAGGTACTTCATGTAGACTAGTCTGAAAGAAGCCCTGGGCACTTCATGTAGACTAGTCTGAAAGAATTGGACAAATCAGAATGCAAGGTGACATATTTATTATACTGCTATCCAATGTTTTCAGATCTACACAGTGCCCTGGGACCTAAGTTAGGGCTAGTGCTTTATTTCTGAACTGGGCCAATGGGACTCCTGTACTGTAAGCGCTGGCTTCGTGTGTGTAACCTCACTTCCTGTCCTGTCTCCTCCCCTTCAGCAGAGAGTGGTGTGACTCTACTGCAGCTGATCGGAGACCTGCCTCCTGATGATTCCCAGGCCGGCCCGGGGGGGAAACCCGCCTACTACTTCGGAGGGCAGGACGGGCTGACTGCTGCGGGACAGCCGGCCCTGGCCCACCTCCCCAACCCCTTTTACAGAGACTTCTCCCTGGTCTTCCAAATCCTCCCCTCCAGCCCCGGAGTCCTCTTTTCCATCACAGACGCCTCCCAGAAGTTCATGTACGTGGGGGTGAAGCTGAGCGCCCCGGACGCTGACGGCAGGAATCAGAAGATTCTGTTCTACTACACAGAGCCCGACTCTGAGACCTCGTACCTGGCCGCTAGTTTCACCGTGCCCTCCCTGGACCTAGTCTCCTGGACCAAGTTCTCTCTGTCCGTGTTCAACGACCAGGTGACCTTCTTCATGGGGTGCGACGCCTCTGGGAAGACGGTGAAGTTGGAGCGCTCGCCGGATGACATGGAGCTGGACAGGGGGGCGGGCATCTTCGTGGGTCAGGCGGGAGGCGCGGACCCTGACAGGTTCGAGGTACAGTATGGATCGCCAACCACACCTCTAATGCTGACCTGACCACACATATTTACCTCAAACTTTATTGTTCTCTCATGTAAAACATCTTTATTGTTCTCTCATGTAAAACATCTTTATTGTTCCCTCATGTAAAACATTGGTATAACTCTTCCCCTAAAGTCTCTGTCGTTCTGCACCCCCACCCTCAACCCTCGCTCTGGTGTCAAACCCCATGTGACCATCACATGTGTTTAGACGGGTCAGTGACTATGCTGAGGGGTCAAAGTTGAAAGGCCAGACGTCAGGCCAGGTCAGCAAATAGATTTACTAGAGGGAGGAGGGGTTAGTAGTGCTGTGTTAGTGAGATGTGACTGGCTGTCTGGCTTTCCTGTTGCCAGTGACACATACCTGACTGAGATTCCTGAGGGAGCGATTAGTGAGGGATTTACCCCCAAACAACGTGTGGGTTTAGGTTTCATCTCACTCACACCTGCTGTTTTTAACAGACAGTGTGTTGAAACGTGCATTCTCATATAATTAGACTATCAGGCTCCTGGGAGAGATTTAGAACCATGTCATTCTCATAGTCTAACTCTATCAGGCCCCTTGGAGAGATTTAGAACCATGTCATTCTCATAGTCTAACTCTATCAAGCCCCTGGGAGAGATTTAGAACCATGTCATTCTCATAGTCTAACTCTATCAGGCCCCTGGGAGAGATTTAGAACCCTGTCATTCTCATAGTCTAACTCTATCTGGCCCCTGGGAGAGATTTAGAACCCCATCATTCTCATAGTCTAACTCTATCAGGCCCCTGGGAGAGATTTAGAACCCTGTCATTCTCATAGTCTAACTCTATCAGGCCCCTGGGAGAGATGTAGAACCCTGTCATTCTCATAGTCTAACTCTATCAGGCCCCTGGGAGAGATTTAGAACCCTGTCATTCTCATAGTCTAACTCTATCAGGCCCCTGGGAGAGATTTAGAACCCTGTCATTCTCATAGTCTAACTCTATCAGGCCCCTGGGAGAGATTTAGAACCCTGTCATTCTCATAGTCTAACTCTATCATGCCCCTGGGAGAGATTTAGAACCCATTCATTCTCATAGTCTAACTCTATCAGGCCCCTGGGAGAGATTTAGAACCCTGTCATTCTCATAGTCTAACTCTATCAGGCCCCTGGGAGAGATTTAGAACCCTGTCATTCTCATAGTGTAACTCTATCAGGCCCCTGGGAGAGATGTAGAACCCTGTCATTCTCATAGTCTAACTCTATCAGGCCCATGGGAGAGATTTAGAACCCCGTCATTCTCATAGTCTAACTCTATCAGGCCCCTGGGAGAGATTTAGAACCCCGTCATTCTCATAGTCTAACTCTATCAGGCCCCTGGGAGAGATTTAGAACCCCGTCATTCTCATAGTCTAACTCTATCAGGCCCCTGGGAGAGATTTAGAACCCCGTCATTCTCATAGCCTAACTCTATCAGGCCCCTGGGAGAGATTTAGAACCATGTCATTCTCATAGTCTAACTCTATCAGGCCCCTGGGAGAGATTTAGAACCCCGTCATTCTCATAGTCTAACTCTATCAGGCCCCTGGGAGAGATTTAGAACCCTGTCATTCTCATAGTCTAACTCTATCAGGCCCCTGGGAGAGATTTAGAACCCTGTCATTCTCATAGTCTAACTCTATCAGGCCCCTGGGAGAGATTTAGAACCCTGTCATTCTCATAGTCTAACTCTATCATGCCCCTGGGAGAGATTTAGAACCCATTCATTCTCATAGTCTAACTCTATCAGGCCCCTGGGAGAGATTTAGAACCCTGTCATTCTCATAGTCTAACTCTATCAGGCCCCTGGGAGAGATTTAGAACCCTGTCATTCTCATAGTCTAACTCTATCAGGCCCCTGGGAGAGATGTAGAACCCTGTCATTCTCATAGTCTAACTCTATCAGGCCCCTGGGAGAGATTTAGAACCCTGTCATTCTCATAGTCTAACTCTATCAGGCCCCTGGGAGCGATTTAGAACCATGTCATTCTCATAGTCTAACTCTATCAGGCCCCTGGGAGAGATTTAGAACCCTGTCATTCTCATAGTCTAACTCTATCAGGCCCCTGGGAGAGATTTAGAACCCTGTCATTCTCATAGTCTAACTCTATCAGGCCCCTGGGAGAGATTTAGAACCCTGTCATTCTCATAGTCTAACTCTATCTGGCCCCTGGGAGAGATTTAGAACCCCGTCATTCTCATAGTCTAACTCTATCAGGCCCCTGGGAGAGATTTAGAACCCCGTCATTCTCATAGTCTAACTCTATCAGGCCCCTGGGAGAGATGTAGAACCCTGTCATTCTCATAGTCTAACTCTATCAGGCCCCTGGGAGAGATGTAGAACCCTGTCATTCTCATAGTCTAACTCTATCAGGCCCCTGGGAGAGATTTAGAACCATGTCATTCTCATAGTGTAACTCTATCAGGCCCCTGGGAGAGATGTAGAACCCTGTCATTCTCATAGTCTAACTCTATCAGGCCCATGGGAGAGATTTAGAACCCCGTCATTCTCATAGTCTAACTCTATCAGGCCCCTGGGAGAGATTTAGAACCCCGTCATTCTCATAGTCTAACTCTATCAGGCCCCTGGGAGAGATTTAGAACCCCGTCATTCTCATAGTCTAACTCTATCAGGCCCCTGGGAGAGATTTAGAACCCCGTCATTCTCATAGCCTAACTCTATCAGGCCCCTGGGAGAGATTTAGAACCATGTCATTCTCATAGTCTAACTCTATCAGGCCCCTGGGAGAGATTTAGAACCCCGTCATTCTCATAGTCTAACTCTATCAGGCCCCTGGGAGAGATTTAGAACCCTGTCATTCTCATAGTCTAACTCTATCAGGCCCCTGGGAGAGATTTAGAACCCTGTCATTCTCATAGTCTAACTCGATCAGGCCCCTGGGAGAGATTTAGAACCCTGTCATTCTCATAGTCTAACTCTATCAGGCTCCTGGGAGAGATTTAGAACCCTGTCATTGGGTTCTAAATCTGAAAGAAGCCCTGGGAACTTCAGGAGTACATGAAGTTCCCAGGGCTTCTTTCTATCAGGCCCCTGGGAGAGATTTAGAACCCTGTCATTCTCATAGTCTAACTCTATCAGGCCCCTGGGAGAGATTTAGAACCCTGTCATTCTCATAGTCTAACTCTATCAGGCCCCTGGGAGAGATTTAGAACCCTGTCATTCTCATAGTCTAACTCTATCAGGCCCCTGGGAGAGATTTAGAACCCTGTCATTCTCATAGTCTAACTCTATCAGGCCCCTGGGAGAGATGTAGAACCCTGTCATTCTCATAGTCTAACTCTATCAGGCCCCTGGGAGAGATTTAGAACCCTGTCATTCTCATAGTCTAACTCTATCAGGCCCCTGGGAGCGATTTAGAACCCTGTCATTCTCATAGTCTAACTCTATCAGGCCCCTGGGAGAGATTTAGAACCCCGTTATTCTCATAGTCTAACACTATCAGGCCCCTGGGAGAGATTTAGAACCCCGTCATTCTCATAGTCTAACTCTATCAGGCCCCTGAGAGAGATTTAGAACCCCATCATTCTCATAGCCTAACTCTATCAGGCCCCTGGGAGAGATTTAGAACCCTGTCATTCTCATAGTCTAACTCTATCAGGCCCCTGTGAGAGATTTAGAACCCTGTCATTCTCATAGTCTAACTCTATCAGGCCCCTGGGAGAGATTTAGAACCCCGTCATTCTCATAGTCTAACTCTATCAGGCCCCTGGGAGAGATTTAGAACCATGTAATTCTCATAGTCTAACTCTATCAGGCCCCTGGGAGAGATTTAGAACCCCGTTATTCTCATAGTCTAACTCTATCAGGCCCCTGGGAGAGATTTAGAACCCTGTCATTCTCATAGTCTAACTCTATCAGGCCCCTCGGAGAGATTTAGAATCCTGTCATTCTCATAGTCTAACTCTATCAGGCCCCTGGGAGAGATTTAGAACCCTGTCATTCTCATAGTCTAACTCTATCAGGCCCCTGGGAGAGATTTAGAACCCTGTCTGTTGTTTCAGCAAGACTCTGTCTGTTCTGAGTTAGTAAGGCCACGGTCAGTCAGACACATCCTCTTTACATTTGATTGTATATTAATGGCTTTGATCCTGACTAGCATCATTAAATTCATACTGCACCAATGGCTATACAGTATCTCCTTTCTCACAGCCATCAGTGTGTTTGTCTGTGTCTCTGTGTCTGTGTCTGTGTCTGTGGGTGTTGTGCAGGGGGCGATCGCTGAGCTGAACGTGGTGGGTAACCCTCGAGCAGCTGAGCTACTCTGTGAAGATGATGATGACTCAGACGCTGTGAGTGATTAGACTGTAGAACCAGACACAGTTTAGAAGGAATATGATATGATTCATGTCAACTAACGTTTTCTCAAATGCCTTGACTTGTCTCTATTTGTCTTGCTGTCTCTCTCTCTCTCTCTTCCTCTGTCTCTCTCTCAGGCCTCAGGTGACTTTGGCAGTGGGGATGGGGACAGAAGAGAGACCGGCAAAACTGTAAAGGAATCTTCTTTATCCAATGTTGTCCTGTTAATCTATTCTGTGATGTGGAAATAGAAGGAAGGATTTACTGTGAAAGTATTGGATCAGGGTCTGTCTGTCCTGTCTAACCTTCCTCTCCTCCCTCCTGTCAGACCACCCCTCCATCTCTCCGACCGGTGCCAGAGCCCCCTCTGACATCATCAGTGAGCGACAGGCTGTCAGAGACAGGTCAGTGGGCTGAGTCGAACAATGATGACATCATCTGTAAAGTTATCCTCTAAAATATGACTTAGGTTTTTTGAAAATGCGCATATAATAGTGAACCAACCAAGCTATATTTAGAGTAACTGCAGTGCTAACAAAAACTGTGAAACTATCTGTCAGGGAAATATGTACCTAGTGTAATACCACACTACTTGAGAACCTTGTTGCTCGATACATACAGTATGCTGGGATATACAGCACACTAGCACCTTCTAGTGGAGAAGGTAGACATTACCTTTCATTTTCCTTCAAGAGTGGCTGATTGGAAAGGAAAAGGAATGGGGGATACCTAGTCAGTTGTACAACTGAATGTATTCAACTGAAATGTATCTTCCCCATTTAACCCCTCTGAGGGAGGGGGGGGGGCTGCCTTAGTCGACATCCACGTCATCAGTGCCTGGGGAACAGTGGATTAACTACCTTGCTCAGGGGCAGAACGATAGATTTTTAACTTGTCAGCTCTGGGATTCGATCCAGCAACCTTTCGGTTACTGGCCCAACGCTCCTACCCGCCAGGGGAATGTTGATCATTGTTAGCATTTTCTAGTGTACGAACTAGGCATGCAGGTAAGTGTGTTTGTGTTGATTGACTGTAGGTGACAGGAATCATCAGACCTCAGTAGAGTCCAGACCAGGGTCAGGAGGTAAACCAGGTAGGTCACTGGAAACTTTGTCTGTCTGTCCGTCCGTCTGTCTGTCGGTTTATATTATAAACACTCTCCAATGAGGTCCAGTGGAGTTCCCTGACAAACAGTCCCTGATTTCAGGACAGTATACCCTTACCACTCCATGTCAGAGTTCAGGGAAGCTTCACTGGACTAGGTTGATGAGATCTCATCATGCCATCTTCAGCATGTCCTGTCTGCATGGAACTCTGTGGAGTAGGTTGGCATGGAACTCTGTGGAGTAGGTTGGCATGGAACTCTGTGGAGTAGGTTGGCATGGAACTGTGTGGAGTAGGTTGGCATGGAACTGTGTGGAGTAGGTTGGCATGGAACTGTGTGGAGAAGGTTGGCATGAAACTCTGTGGAATAGATTGGCATGGAACTCTGTGCAATAGATTGGCATAGAACTCTGTGGAATAGTTTGGCATGGAACTCTGTGGAATAGTTTGGCATGGAACTCTGTGGAGCAGGTTGGCATGGAACTCTGTGGAGCAGGTTGGCATGAAACTCTGTGGAAGGGGAGGACAAAGGGTAGTAGGACGCTAACTGAGGATAGAGGATGCTAGTGAAAGTGATGATGACAGCAACATTCATGCCGATGATGACCACGATGTTACTTCTGACGTCTATTCTAACACCCAACTCTCCCTCTCTCTGTGTCTCTCTGTGTGTCGTCAGGCCCTACTGGTTCTAACGGAGTGAAGGGGGACAGAGGGGAGAAGGGCAGTCCAGGGGACAGAGGTCCCGCCGGGCCAAAGGGGGAATCGGGGTCTTTCTCCAGCTCTGCTTCTTCCTCTGGCTCTTCATCAGGCGGAGGAGAACGTGGAGAAAAGGTACTGCATGCTGCCTGGCACAGTACTGTGTGTTATACACCCCCTATAACTGATGGCCCCCATAGCTGATTACATCTGATTCAGACAGACCACATACATGCCTCTGAGACACATGTAATAGTTCCAACGTTACTTACAACTTGTCTTTGTCTCCTTTTCCTTTCAGGGAGACAAAGGCTTGAAGGTGCGTTTTGACTTTGTCCTTCCCAGCTTCTTTTTATTTGACTTCATCTTAGCTAGTCATTGAAGTGATCAGATTAAATAGGTAGTTGAGTGTTTTCTTCCCACAGGGCAGTTCTGGGTTTGGTTACCCAGGCTCCAAGGGGGACCGTGGCGTACCTGGTCCCCCTGGCCCTCCTGGCCCTGGGGGGCCAGCTGCCCAGGTTGTGAGGCTAGGGGATGGCTCAGTGGTGCAGCCAGTGGCTGGGCCAATGGGACCGATGGGGCCCCCAGGGGCCAAAGGACCAGCAGGACCCCAGGGACCAGAGGGAGAGGCGGTGAGTTGTACCATACCGTCTGACATACAGTGCATTCGGAAAGTATTCAGACTCCTTGACTTTTACCACACGTTACAGCCTTATTCTAAAATGGATGAAATCGTTTTTTCCCCCTCAACCATCTATAAACAATAACCAATAATGACATACCAAAAACAAGTTTTTCGACATTTTTGCACATGTATTAAAGATAAACAACTGAAATATCACATTTACATAAGTATTCAGACCCTTTACTCAGTACGTTGCTGAAGCACCTTTGGCAGGAATTACAGCCTCGAGTCTTTTTGTGCATGACGCTACAAGCTTGGCACAACTGTATTTGGGGAGTTTCTCCCATTTTTCTCTGCAGATCCTTGCAAGCTCTGTTGTATGGGGAGCGTTGCAGCACAGTTATTTTCACATCTCTCCAGAGATGTTAGATTGTATTCAAGTCCAGGCTCTGGCTGGGCCACTCAAAGACATTGAGACTTGTCCCGAAGCCACTCCTGCGTTGTCTTGGCTGTGTGCTTAGGGTCGTTGTCCCGTTGGAAGGTGAACCTTTGCCCCAGTCTGAGGTCCTGAGCGCTTTGGAGCAGGTTTTCATCAACTATCTCTCTGTACTTTGCTCGTTCATCTTTGCATCGATCCTGACTAGTCTCCCAGTCCCTGCCGCTGAAAAACATCCCCACAGCATGATGCTGTCATCACCATGCTTCACCGTAGGGTTGGTGCCAGGTTTCCTCCAGACATAACGCTTGGCATTCACGCCAAAGAGTTAAATCTTGGTTTCATCAGACCAGATAATCTTGTTTCTCATGGTCAGAGAATCTTTAGGTGCCTTTTGGCAAACTCCAAGCGGGATGTCATGTGCCTTTTACTGAGGAGTGGCTTCCGTCTGGTCACTCTTCCATAAAGGCCTCATTGTTGGAGTGCTGCAGAGATTGTTGTCCTTCTGGAAGGTTCTCCCATCTCCGTCTGAGCTCTGTCTGAGTGACCATCGGGTTCTTGGTCACCTCCCAAACCAAGGCCCTTCTCCTCCGATTGCTCAGTTTGGCTGGGCGGCCAGCTCTAGGAAGAGTCTTGGTGGTACCAAACTTTTTCCAATTAAGAATGATAGAGGCCACTGTGTTCTTGGTGACCTTCAATGCTGCAGAAATGTTTTGGTACCCTTCCCCGACACAATCCTGTCTCGGAGGTCCACGGACAATTCCTTCGACCTCATGGCTTGGTTTTGGCTCTGACATGCACTGCAGTATCTTTATATAGACAGGTGTGTGCCTTTCCAAATCATGTCCAATCAATTTAATTTACCACAGGTGGACTCCAATCAAGTTGTAAAAACATCTCAAGGATGATCAATGGAAACAGGATGCACCTGAGCTCAATTTTGAGTCTCATAGCGAAGGGTTTGAATACTTCTGTAAATAAGGTATTTCTGGGGGGGTTTTGCAAACATTTCTAAAAACCTGTTTTTGCTTTGTCATTATGGGGTAGTGTGTGTAGATTGCTGATTTATTTAATCAGTTTTAGAATAAGGCTATAATGTAAGAAAATGTGGAAAAAGTCAAGGGGTCTGAATACTTTCCGTAGGCACTGTATTCTGTGTAGAGCATTCTCATTTTATTTGGTCTCAGTACTTGTACATTTTCTTTGAATTGACTGTAACAAACCGTATCTATTTCATTCCCCAGGGGGATCCAGGAGAGGATGGCAAATTAGTGAGTGTCACTTTCTGATGTTTTATCCCATTGATCTCATGTCATGATTTTTTATTCATTGTTAATTGTGTGAGGAGAAATACAGTGGTAGTCAGATGTCATTATTGATAAGCGGTGGTGGTCAGTAGCAGTGGTCAGACAGTGTCAGCCTCACTAAGCTGTGTCTTCTCTCTCTGTCCCACCACAACTCAGGGACCTGCCGGAGACAGAGGGTTCCCAGGAACACAAGGAGACTCAGGGGTCAAAGGACAAAAGGTAAAGGCCAGAAGCCATTTATTTAAGAGCATGAGTATTTGAATATTATCTGAGGTGCCCAAAGGTGTTTTCCCTGTGACCTCTCCAGGGGGATCGTGGTGATGGTCACCCAGGACCCAGGGGTTCTCCAGGGCCACCTGGACCCCCAGGCCCAGGGACAGTTGATCGCGCTGTGAGTCAACCACTACAGCATCAGGCCATTCAGCCCATTAATTCATGTGGATCAGACATGAATATACCAATATAGCACTTTTAATGTTTCTTCATTTGTCCCTAGACATTTGTGGATGTGGAAGGCTCCGGAGGATTCCCAGATTTTGAGAAAATACAGGTATGTTTTAGCCACAGAGATTTTGAGTTTGGCCCAGAAAAACGACTTTTCCAAAACTGTATATTGTGAAACCCAAGACTGTTGTGTTGACTGTTTCTTTAGACTCTTCGTGGTCTACCAGGCCCCCCGGGCCCACCAGGTCCCCCTGGCCCCTCAGCCGGTGGTGTCAGCTCCCATGGGTCAGGCTCTTTCGGGCCCCCTGGACCTCCCGGACAGGATGGGGCCCGTGGCCTACCAGTGAGGAACCTCTCTCTACTATATCTGACGTGACAACATGTTTTGTGCCTAGTTAACTGTAGACAGCACAACTACAGCATTGAAATTAATGTCTTGATTTGTTGACCATTATGAATTGATATCATGCTGTGTTTTTCAGGGGCCCGATGGTCCACCTGGTAGGCCTGGAACCCCAGGACCCAGTAGCGGAGAGAAGGTATGAGACAGGGAGGAGACTTATTTTATTTTAGCTCAACTGATCATACTAAACTCAGCAAAAAAAGAAACGTCCTCACTGTCAACTGCGTTTATTTTCAGCAAACTTAACATGTGTAAATATTTGTAGGAACATAACAAGATTCCACAACTGAGACATAAACTGAACAAGTTCCACAGACATGTGACTAACAGAAATGGAATAATGTGTCCCCTAAAAGTAAGTAAGTTTCTGGTGTGGCCACCAGCTGCATTAAGTACCGCATTGCAGCTCCTCCTCATGGACTGCACCAGAAACATGACTGCACAAGGACTGCACCTCACCCTCCGATCCAACAGGTCCCAGACGTGCTCAATGGGATTGAGATCCGGGCTCTTCGCTGGCCATGGCAGAACACTGACATTCCTGCCTTGCAGGAAATCATGCACAGAATGAGCAGTATGGCTGGTGGCATTGTCATGCTGGAGGGTCATGTCAGGATAAGCCCGAAGGAAGGGTACCAGAGGAGGGAGGAGGATGTCTTCCCTGTAATGCACATCATTAAGATTGCCTGCAATGACAACAAGCTCAGTCCGATGATGCTGTGACACACCACCCCAGACCATGACGGACCCTCCACCTCCAAATCTATCCCGCTCCAGAGTACAGGCCTCGGTGTAATGTTCATTCCTTCGATGATAAACGCAAATCCGACCATCACCCCTGGTGAAACAAAACCACGACTCGTCAGTGAAGAGCACTTTTTGCCAGTCCTGTCTGGTCCAGCGATGGTGGGTTTGTGCCCATAGGCGATGATAGGCCGGTGATGTCTGGTGAGGACCTGCTTTACAACAGGCCTACAAGCCCTCAGTCCAGCCTCTCTCAGCCTATTGTGGACAGTCTGAGCACCGATGGAGGGATTGTGCATTCCTGGTGTAACTCGGGCTCCTCCTCATGGACTGCACCAGAAACTGGACTGCACAAGGACTGCACCTCACCCTCCGATCCAACAGGTCCCAGACGTGCTCAATGGGATTGAGACTGTACGGACATTGCAATTTATTGCCCTGGTCCACATCTGCAGTCCTCATGCCTACTTGCAGCATGCCTAAGGCATGTTCACGCAGATGAGCAAGAACTCTGGTCATCTTTCTTTTGGTGTTATTCAGAGTCAATAGAAAGGCCTCTTTAGTGTCCTAAGTTTTCATAACTGTGACCTTAATTGCCTACCATCTGTAAGCTGTTAGTGTTTTAACCATTCTACAGGTGCATGTTCATTCATTGTTTATGGTTCATTGAACAAGCATGGGGAAACAGTGTTTAAACCCTTTACAATGAAGATCTGTGAAGTTATTTAGATTTTTACAAACTATCTTTGAAAGACAGGGTCCTGAAAAATGGGTGTTTCTTTTTTTGCTGAGTGTATATATCATTTATCACTGTATACAGCAAACACAGAACTGGACCTTTTTATAGGGATCCTTTTGAGATGATTGTCTCTTTCTCTCTGTATCTCTCTCTTTCCCATTTCTCTCTCCCTCTCATCCGCAGGGAGAAGCTGGTGATCTAGGTCTTCCAGGGCCCAGTGGAGAGAGGGTGAGCTCTCAAATACACCCATACTATCCCACCTCTAAATCTTAAATATATAGCTATTTTCACTTTGACCTTGTTTCTTTGGTGCTGTTTGGTGTGGGACTTCTCCTAGAGATCGATAGTCTAAACATGATATTGGTGGTGGGACTTCTCCTAGAGATCGATAGTCTAAACATTATGTTGGTTTGGGACTTCTCCTAGAGATCGATATTCTAAACATGATGTTGGTGGTGGGACTTCTCCTAGAGATCGATAGTCTAAACATGATGTTGGTGTGGGACTTCTCCTAGAGATCGATAGTCTAAACATTATGTTGGTTTGGGACTTCTCCTAGAGATCGATAGTCTAAACATGATGTTGGTGGTGGGACTTCTCCTAGAGATCGATAGTCTAAACATGATGTTGGTGTGGGACTTCTCCTAGAGATCGATAGTCTAAACATGATGTTGGTGGTGGGACTTCTCCTAGAGATCGATAGTCTAAACATGATGTTGGTGGTGGGACTTCTCCTAGAGATCGATAGTCTAAACATGATGTTGGTGTGGGACTTCTCCTAGAGATCGATAGTCTAAACATGATGTTGGTGGTGGGACTTCTCCTAGAGATCGATAGTCTAAACATGATGTTGGTGTGGGACTTCTCCTAGAGATCGATAGTCTAAACATGATGTTGGTGGTGGGACTTCTCCTAGAGATCAATAGTCTAAACATGATGTTGGTGTGGGACTTCTCCTAGAGATCGATAGTCTAAACATGATGTTGGTGGTGGGACTTCTAGAGATCGATAGTCTAAACATGATGTTGGTGGTGGGACTTCTCCTAGAGATCGATAGTCTAAACATGATGTTGGTGGTGGGACTTCTAGAGATCGATAGTCTAAACATGATGTTGGTGGTGGGACTTCTCCTAGAGATCGATAGTCTAAACATGATGTTGGTGGTGGGACTTCTCCTAGAGATCGATAGTCTAAACATGATTTTGGTGGTGGGACTTCTCCTAGAGATCGATAGTCTAAACATGATGTTGGTGGTGGGACTTCTAGAGATCGATAGTCTAAACATGATGTTGGTGGTGGGACTTCTAGAGATCGATAGTCTCAACATGATGTTGGTGGGGGGACTTCTCCTAGAGATCGATAGTCTAAACATGATGTTGGTGGTGGGACTTCTCCTAGAGATCGATAGTCTAAACATGATGTTGGTGTGGGACTTCTCCTAGAGATCGATAGTCTCAACATGATGTTGGTGGGGGGATTTCTCCTAGAGATCGATAGTCTAAACATGATGTTGGTGGTGGGACTTCTCCTAGAGATCGATAGTCTAAACATGATGTTGGTGGTGGGACTTCTAGAGATCGATAGTCTAAACATGATGTTGGTGGTGGGACTTCTCCTAGAGATCGATAGTCTAAACATGATGTTGGTGGTGGGACTTCTAGAGATCGATAGTCTAAACATGATGTTGGTGGTGGGACTTCTCCTAGAGATCGATAGTCTAAACATGATGTTGGTGGTGGGACTTCTCCTAGAGATCGATAGTCTAAACATGATGTTGGTGGTGGGACTTCTCCTAGAGATCGATAGTCTAAACATGATGTTGGTGGTGGGACTTCTAGAGATCGATAGTCTAAACATGATGTTGGTGGTGGGACTTCTAGAGATCGATAGTCTCAACATGATGTTGGTGGGGGGACTTCTCCTAGAGATCGATAGTCTAAACATGATGTTGGTGGTGGGACTTCTCCTAGAGATCGATAGTCTAAACATGATGTTGGTGTGGGACTTCTCCTAGAGATCGATAGTCTCAACATGATGTTGGTGGGGGGATTTCTCCTAGAGATCGATAGTCTAAACATGATGTTGGTGGTGGGACTTCTCCTAGAGATCGATAGTCTAAACATGATGTTGGTGGTGGGACTTCTAGAGATCGATAGTCTAAACATGATGTTGGTGGTGGGACTTCTCCTAGAGTTCGATAGTCTAAACATGATGTTGGTGGTGGGACTTCTCCTAGAGATCGATAGTCTAAACATGATGTTGGTGGGGGGACTTCTCCTAGAGATCGATAGTCTAAACATGATGTTGGTGGTGGGACTTCTCCTAGAGATCGATAGTCTAAACATGATGTTGGTGGTGGGACTTCTCCTAGAGATCGATAGTCTAAACATGATGTTGGTGATGGGACTTCTAGAGATCAATAGTCTCAACATGATGTTGGTGGGGGGACTTCTCCTAGAGATCGATAGTCTAAACATGATGTTGGTGGTGGGACTTCTAGAGATCGATAGTCTAAACATGATGTTGGTGGTGGGACTTCTCCTAGAGATCGATAGTCTAAACATGATGTTGGTGGTGGGACTTCTCCTAGAGATCGATAGTCTAAACATGATGTTGGTGGTGGGACTTCTAGAGATCGATAGTCTAAACATGATGTTGGTGGTGGGACTTCTAGAGATCGATAGTATAAACATGATGTTGGTGGTGGGACTTCTAGAGATCGATAGTCTCAACATGATGTTGGTGGGGGGACTTCTCCTAGAGATCGATAGTCTAAACATGATGTTGGTGGTGGGACTTCTAGAGATCGATAGTCTAAACATGATGTTGGTGTGGGACTTCTCCTAGAGATCGATAGTCTCAACATGATGTTGGTGGGGGGACTTCTCCTAGAGATCGATAGTCTAAACATGATGTTGGTGGTGGGACTTCTCCTAGAGATCGATAGTCTAAACATGATGTTGGTGGTGGGACTTCTCCTAGAGATCAATAGTCTAAACATGATGTTGGTGTGGGACTTCTCCTAGAGATCGATAGTCTAAACATGATGTTGGTGGTGGGACTTCTAGAGATCGATAGTCTAAACATGATGTTGGTGGTGGGACTTCTCCTAGAGATCGATAGTCTAAACATGATGTTGGTGGTGGGACTTCTAGAGATCGATAGTCTAAACATGATGTTGGTGGTGGGACTTCTCCTAGAGATCGATAGTCTAAACATGATGTTGGTGGTGGGACTTCTCCTAGAGATCGATAGTCTAAACATGATTTTGGTGGTGGGACTTCTCCTAGAGATCGATAGTCTAAACATGATGTTGGTGGTGGGACTTCTAGAGATCGATAGTCTAAACATGATGTTGGTGGTGGGACTTCTAGAGATCGATAGTCTCAACATGATGTTGGTGGGGGGACTTCTCCTAGAGATCGATAGTCTAAACATGATGTTGGTGGTGGGACTTCTCCTAGAGATCGATAGTCTAAACATGATGTTGGTGTGGGACTTCTCCTAGAGATCGATAGTCTCAACATGATGTTGGTGGGGGGATTTCTCCTAGAGATCGATAGTCTAAACATGATGTTGGTGGTGGGACTTCTCCTAGAGATCGATAGTCTAAACATGATGTTGGTGGTGGGACTTCTAGAGATCGATAGTCTAAACATGATGTTGGTGGTGGGACTTCTCCTAGAGATCGATAGTCTAAACATGATGTTGGTGGTGGGACTTCTAGAGATCGATAGTCTAAACATGATGTTGGTGGTGGGACTTCTCCTAGAGATCGATAGTCTAAACATGATGTTGGTGGTGGGACTTCTCCTAGAGATCGATAGTCTAAACATGATGTTGGTGGTGGGACTTCTCCTAGAGATCGATAGTCTAAACATGATGTTGGTGGTGGGACTTCTAGAGATCGATAGTCTAAACATGATGTTGGTGGTGGGACTTCTAGAGATCGATAGTCTCAACATGATGTTGGTGGGGGGACTTCTCCTAGAGATCGATAGTCTAAACATGATGTTGGTGGTGGGACTTCTCCTAGAGATCGATAGTCTAAACATGATGTTGGTGTGGGACTTCTCCTAGAGATCGATAGTCTCAACATGATGTTGGTGGGGGGATTTCTCCTAGAGATCGATAGTCTAAACATGATGTTGGTGGTGGGACTTCTCCTAGAGATCGATAGTCTAAACATGATGTTGGTGGTGGGACTTCTAGAGATCGATAGTCTAAACATGATGTTGGTGGTGGGACTTCTCCTAGAGTTCGATAGTCTAAACATGATGTTGGTGGTGGGACTTCTCCTAGAGATCGATAGTCTAAACATGATGTTGGTGGGGGGACTTCTCCTAGAGATCGATAGTCTAAACATGATGTTGGTGGTGGGACTTCTCCTAGAGATCGATAGTCTAAACATGATGTTGGTGGTGGGACTTCTCCTAGAGATCGATAGTCTAAACATGATGTTGGTGGTGGGACTTCTAGAGATCGATAGTCTAAACATGATGTTGGTGGTGGGACTTCTCCTAGAGATCGATAGTCTAAACATGATGTTGGTGGTGGGACTTCTCCTAGAGATCGATAGTCTAAACATGATGTTGGTGGTGGGACTTCTAGAGATCGATAGTCTAAACATGATGTTGGTGGTGGGACTTCTAGAGATCGATAGTATAAACATGATGTTGGTGGTGGGACTTCTAGAGATCGATAGTCTCAACATGATGTTGGTGGGGGGACTTCTCCTAGAGATCGATAGTCTAAACATGATGTTGGTGGTGGGACTTCTAGAGATCGATAGTCTAAACATGATGTTGGTGTGGGACTTCTCCTAGAGATCGATAGTCTCAACATGATGTTGGTGGGGGGACTTCTCCTAGAGATCGATAGTCTAAACATGATGTTGGTGGTGGGACTTCTCCTAGAGATCGATAGTCTAAACATGATGTTGGTGGTGGGACTTCTAGAGATCGATAGTCTAAACATGATGTTGGTGGTGGGACTTCTCCTAGAGTTCGATAGTCTAAACATGATGTTGGTGGTGGGACTTCTCCTAGAGATCGATAGTCTAAACATGATGTTGGTGGGGGGACTTCTCCTAGAGATCGATAGTCTAAACATGATGTTGGTGGTGGGACTTCTAGAGATCAATAGTCTCAACATGATGTTGGTGGGGGGACTTCTCCTAGAGATCGATAGTCTAAACATGATGTTGGTGGTGGGACTTCTAGAGATCGATAGTCTAAACATGATGTTGGTGGTGGGACTTCTCCTAGAGATCGATAGTCTAAACATGATGTTGGTGTGGGACTTCTCCTAGAGATCGATAGTCTCAACATGATGTTGGTGGGGGGATTTCTCCTAGAGATCGATAGTCTAAACATGATGTTGGTGGTGGGACTTCTCCTAGAGATCGATAGTCTAAACATGATGTTGGTGGTGGGACTTCTAGAGATCGATAGTCTAAACATGATGTTGGTGGTGGGACTTCTCCTAGAGATCGATAGTCTAAACATGATGTTGGTGGTGGGACTTCTAGAGATCGATAGTCTAAACATGATGTTGGTGGTGGGACTTCTCCTAGAGATCGATAGTCTAAACATGATGTTGGTGGTGGGACTTCTCCTAGAGATCGATAGTCTAAACATGATGTTGGTGGTGGGACTTCTAGAGATCGATAGTCTAAACATGATGTTGGTGGTGGGACTTCTCCTAGAGTTCGATAGTCTAAACATGATGTTGGTGGTGGGACTTCTCCTAGAGATCGATAGTCTAAACAGGATGTTGGTGGGGGGACTTCTCCTAGAGATCGATAGTCTAAACATGATGTTGGTGGTGGGACTTCTAGAGATCAATAGTCTCAACATGATGTTGGTGGGGGGACTTCTCCTAGAGATCGATAGTCTAAACATGATGTTGGTGGTGGGACTTCTAGAGATCGATAGTCTAAACATGATGTTGGTGGTGGGACTTCTCCTAGAGATCGATAGTCTAAACATGATGTTGGTGGTGGGACTTCTCCTAGAGATCGATAGTCTAAACATGATGTTGGTGGTGGGACTTCTCCTAGAGATCGATAGTCTAAACATGATGTTGGTGGTGGGACTTCTCCTAGAGATCGATAGTCTAAACATGATGTTGGTGGTGGGACCTCTCCTAGAGATCGATAGTATAAACATGATGTTGGTGGTGGGACCTCTCCTAGAGATCGATAGTATAAACATGATGTTGGTGGTGGGACTTCTAGAGATCGATAGTCTAAACATGATGTTGGTGGGGGGTGTGAGGATTTTATGCTTATGCTTGTCTCCCTCTAGCAAAACTCTTTGTCTGCCTTCTCCAACTTTTTGACCAGTATCTTTAGTGAAGTTGATGGGTCACAGGTACTACTGGGTCTCCTGCTATTGGTTCCTTGTTTTCATCTGCATACTATTGGTTCCTTGGTTTCGGCTGCATTCATCACATGGGGGAATCAACTCACTGAGAAAAACTCTAATTCCCAGTGTGTTTCATTATAGGACAAATGGAACAAATGCTTGTTTGACTTCTGACATAACATCTTAAATAGCATGTAGTTGCTTAAGATATTTTACCATCAGTCTGGATGTTTTATATTGGAACTAAACTATATGCAGTCATTGGTTTTTATAATTGTTTTTTTATTATTTTCAATATTGATTGCTTGTTATAGTATTAATTCAGCTTAAATGTGTTTCCAATTTTGTGGAATGCTTCTTTATTTGTCTGTTAGCATGCTGTGTCAATTATGTCTACATGTAAATGGACTGCTGATTTTTACACACACATCTTTACAATCTCTCTCTGTCTCTCACCTCTTCGATCCTAACCACCAGGGTCCTCAGGGTGACCCTGGAGTGCCTGGTCAGGCAGGGCAGGGGGGCTTGGCTGGACTTCCTGGGCCCATGGGACCGATTGGGCCTCCAGGACCACCCGGACCCCCCGGACAGTCCTACCCCGTGCGTTATGTGAGTACTGTACACAACTCCTGCCACCCACCCAGACTACATCAACTACAGCTTAACCTGCCACCCCACAGCTCCCTTCATACTAATTATTACCAAATTGACTACATACTGTATATTTGACTACATACTGTATATTTGACTACATACTGTATATTTGACTACATACTGTATATTTGACTACATACTGTATATTTGACTACATACTGTATAATTGACTACATACTGTATATTTGACTACATACTGTATAATTGACTACATACTGTATATTTGACTACATACTGTATATTTGACTACATACTGTATATTTGACTACATACTGTATATTTGACTACATACTGTATATTTGACTACATACTGTATAATTGACTACATACTGTATATTTGACTACATACTGTATATTTGACTACATACTGTATATTTGACTACATACTGTATATTTGACTACATACTGTATATTTGACTACATATTTTTGTGGAATTGTCTTTTTTGAACTGTATCCTCTCTGTGTAGGGTGACGGGGAGGGTTCCGGAGTGACGGGGGTCAATGGTGTTGCTGGAGTGATAGGGATTCCAGGACCACAGGTGATCTATACATTGCCATTCACTCATAATCTGATTGCCTTTACGATCACGTCAACTAATACATAGTCACATATCCATTGTTTTTCAGGGTCCGCCCGGAATCGCAGGCCTTCCGGTAAGAACCAGGAAATCTCTTTGAATATATTGCTAAGTTTGATTGGAGGCCATATCTTTGTTATATAGCAATGCTTACTGTATTCCTGTCATCATACAGGGAAGATCTGGTTTGCCTGGGCTTTCGGGAGAGAAGGGGAGCGAGGGAGCAAGAGGACGGGATGGAACACCAGGGATGGACGGATTCCCAGGACAATTGGTAGAAGATTCTTAATCCCTCAGCCACCTCCCCAGACTCTATTAGAACGTTACTTAGGCTTTAGAGTAACCCACACAAAGTGCACTAACCTATTCTGTTTTGTTTCTTGTGTATACACAGGGAGACAAAGGGGAGAGGGGAGACAGAGGAGAAAGGGTGAGTTACCTACTCCTGATTACCATATTTTGGTGGTTGATTTTTTTATTTTCTTGCTTCTTTAATCAGAACAACAGTTTTCAGCTGTGTTGACATAATTGCAAAAGGGTTTTCTAATGATCAATTGGCCTTTTAAAATGATACACTTGGATTAGCTAACACAACGTGCCATTGGAACACAGGAGTGATGGTTGCTGATAATGGGCTTCTGAACGCCGTTTCCAGCTACAATAGTAATTTACAACATTAACAATGTCTACACTGTATTTCTAATCAATTTGATGTTATTTTAAATGGACAAAACATTTGCTTTTCTTTCAAAAACAAAGACTTTTCTAAGTGACCCCAAACTTTTGAACAGTTGCGTAAGTCATCTATTGCGTGTCCCATGGCTCTCATGCTGTTGTGTGTGTGTGTGGTGTTGTAGGGTGAGCCAGGACGTGAAGGGGGGCCCCCTGGACCTCCAGGAGCCCCCGGCCCACCGGGACAGATCTACCAGACTTCAGGCAGTGTGAGTGTGGCTATGTACTGTACGGTCTTGTCTGCTCTGGATCATAGTGATATTTCAGTGACACAACTGACCTACCTGTCTCTGTCTCGTTGTAGTTTGATGGAGTTCTTGGGAATCAAGGACAGGTGAGAATTTGACTCAGCAGACAAGTCACTATGTTACTCTACATGCAGTTTTATAATGTCTTATAATGTTTTATAGTCACCCTAACACTTATTTCCTTTTCTCCAGGGAGGACCAGGTCTTCCCGGCCGGGCAGGATTCCCAGTATGTATCAGTATCACACTGCCAATGAACACACAGTGGAGTGGAGACATTTACCATGACTGTTTCTAAAGATATATCACAGTTGAAACACACCAAACGGACAGTGTTGTTCTAGATGTATGGTGGAGATTGCGGCAAAAACTATTTTATAACATGTTAATGGATTTTTTTATTTCATATATATTTCAGTTGAAACACCTTAATAGTGCTCCCTAATATTTCAAAAAGCAATGCTGTACAGCCTACTAGTTGTATGTTGAAAACTGTGTTAATGGAACTCTCTTTTAAAAATATACACACACAAGGTTGTTATTTATACTGATCACAACTTCTTCTGTAGGGGCCTATGGGACCAAAGGGAGATACAGGAGAGCCTGGACAGCCAGGATACGCAGCTAAGGTCTGGTAATAACTTAATTCATATCTTGTTTTCTGTACAGTACAGGGAAAATTGCATGAAGTATTGACATGTCTCCACCCTGTGTCCTGTCCAGGGGGAGAAAGGAGACCCTGGTATTATCATGGGGCCTGATGGAAGACCCCTGTACCTGGGAGGGCTGGGGTCTCAACCGGTGAGAAAAACCACATACGAGATTTATAGTTGGTAGAAATACTGTATGTTATTATGCTTGTTCATCTCTTTTATATGTGCCATGCCACATAAAATGTTGATACCCTTTGACCTCTGTGTGTGCAGGGAGAGAAGGGACTCCCAGGACCTGAGGGACCTCCTGTAAGTACTCTCCTTTAACAGTGACATGCTTTGTTTCTATAACCATGGATGTACTGTACATAGTTCTCCGTTTCTATAGGGTCCAGCTGGTAAATGTATATTGTTCTCTGTATCTATAGGGTCCAGCTGCTAAATTTATATTGTTCTGTATCTATAGGGTCCAGCTGGTAAATGTATATTGTTCTGTTACTATAGGGTCCAGCTGGTAAATGTATATTGTTCTCTGTATCTATAGGGTCCAGCTGCTAAATTTATATTGTTCTGTATCTATAGGGTCCAGCTGGTAAATGTATATTGTTCTCTGTATCTATAGGGTCCAGCTGGTAAATGTATATTGTTCTGTTACTATAGGGTCCAGCTGGTAAATGTATATTGTTCTCTGTATCTATAGGGTCCAGCTGGTAGATTTATATTGTTCTGTCTCTATAGGGTCCAGCTGGTAGATTTATATTGTTCTGTCACTATAGGGTCCAGCTGGTAGATTTATATTGTTCTGTCTCTATAGGGTCCAGCTGGTAGATGTATATTGTTCTCTATCTATAGGGTCCAGCTGGTAGATTTATATTGTTCTGTCTCTATAGGGTCCAGCTGGTAAATGTATATTGTTCTCTGTATCTATAGGGTCCAGCTGGTAGATTTATATTGTTCTGTCTCTATAGGGTCCAGCTGGTAGATGTATATTGTTCTCTGTATCTATAGGGTCCAGCTGGTAGATTTATATTGTTCTGTCTCTATAGGGTCCAGCTGGTAAATGTATATTGTTCTCTGTATCTATAGGGTCCAGCTGGTAGATTTATATTGTTCTCTATCTATAGGGTCCAGCTGGTAAATGTATATTGTTCTCTGTATCTATAGGGTCCAGCTGGTAAATGTATATTGTTCTCTGTCTCTATAGGGTCCAGCTGGTAGATGTATATTGTTCTCTGTATCTATAGGGTCCAGCTGGTAGATTTATATTGTTCTGTCTCTATAGGGTCCAGCTGGTAAATGTATATTGTTCTCTGTATCTATAGGGTCCAGCTGGTAGATTTATATTGTTCTCTATCTATAGGGTCCAGCTGGTAAATGTATATTGTTCTGTCTCTATAGGGTCCAGCTGGTAGATTTATATTGTTCTGTCTCTATAGGGTCCAGCTGGTAGATTTATATTGTTCTGTATCTATAGGGTCCAGCTGGTAGATTTATATTGTTCTCTATCTATAGGGTCCAGCTGGTAGATTTATATTGTTCTGTCTCTATAGGGTCCAGCTGGTAGATGTATATTGTTCTGTATCTATAGGGTCCAGCTGGTAGATTTATATTGTTCTGTCTCTATAGGGTCCAGCTGGTAGATTTATATTGTTCTGTCTCTGTAGGGTCCAGCTGGTAGATTTAGATTGTTCTGTCACTATAGGGTCCAGCTGGTAGATTTATATTGTTCTGTATCTATAGGGTCCAGCTGGTAGATTTATATTGTTCTGTCTCTGTAGGGTCCAGCTGGTAGATTTAGATTGTTCTGTCACTATAGGGTCCAGCTGGTAGATTTATATTGTTCTGTATCTATAGGGTCCAGCTGGTAGATTTATATTGTTCTGTATCTATAGGGTCCAGCTGGTAGATTTATATTGTTCTGTCTCTGTAGGGTCCAGCTGGTAGATTTATATTGTTCTGTATCTATAGGGTCCAGCTGGTAGATTTATATTGTTCTCTATCTATAGGGTCCAGCTGGTAGATGTATATTCTTCTCTGTCTCTATAGGGTCCCTATGGTCCAGCTGGTCTAAAGGGAGATATAGGCATGCCAGGTAGACCGGTAAGTATTTCTGTTCAGCTATTAGCCAAGTGGTGGTCCTCTGTAGCTCAGTTGGTAGAGCATGGCGCTTGCAATGCCAAGACAGTGAGTTTGATTCCCAGGATCACCCATATGTAAAAATATATGCACACATGACTAAGTCTACTATGACTAAAGAATCCAAGTGTGCTATTTCTCATTCAGTATTAACATGGTGATGGACTGCTGCTGGATGTGAACCAGTGTGTTGGTTACAGGGCCGTCCTGGGTTGAATGGTGTCAAAGGAGAGAGGGGGGATTCAGCGGGAGGGACTGGAGGATATGGAGTAAGTATGACACCGCTGGTTGGTGATTGATGGGATTCATACATGAAAGTCTGTTGGGATGCAACCCAGAGGTCAGCATGTCAAACCATTCATAAAAGCAGTGGTATGGTTAGACCATCATGACCCAGACAGGGCATCAGTTTAACCCAGATTGATCCATGTTTTTAGGG
Source organism: Oncorhynchus kisutch (assembly GCF_002021735.2). NCBI lineage: Eukaryota > Metazoa > Chordata > Actinopteri > Salmoniformes > Salmonidae > Oncorhynchus > Oncorhynchus kisutch. The sequence goes on along the minus strand of NC_034189.2, from coordinate 49,470,839 downwards.
TCCTCCAGGACCACCTGGCCCACCCGGACTCCCCGGGCCAGCAGTACCTCTGGACAGGTTCAATGTGAGTAGATGTCTGATCCATTATTGTATCTTTCCCAGACGTTGGTGTTGTGAGTTATATGCTGTAGTCCGTCAGGTTGTTAAAACCCACAAAGTCACTAATGTGGGTTTACAAATTGATAGGGTCTCTTTCCAAGGTACAGTAGTGTAACTCTCCTCCCCTTTGTTCTGTTTCACACTCAGAGGGATGATGTCTCACGGTTATATCCTGGTAAGTCAACTCATTCTCATTGACCAGTCCCACACCATGACATAGAATGTTACATGTAAAACGATGTCATGTGTTGGCTTACATGTTGGCCTTTTTCCTCCACCCATCAGACTCCAAAGGAGACAAAGGTGATCGTGGAGTACCAGGAATACCCGGGGTACCAGGTACAGTAAAACCAGCTAGTTATTTACCTCCGCTGGCCTTAGGTGTACTAACACACGAGATTGAGCTGATTGAACTCACGTTCTATCGTCTCCACTCTAGGTCTCACGTCCAACTTTGACATCTACACCTTCAAGGTAAGTGACGTAACGACAAAGGAGCTCTACACTCACAACCCGCCATGCGTCTGTATGTGTTTGACGTGAGGTCAAATGACGTGGTGTGTGTGCGTGTCCCTGCAGAGGGAGATGAAGGGAGAGAGAGGAGACTCGGGGATGAAGGGGGAGAAGGGCGAGCCAGCCGGAGGATATTATGGTGGCGGTTACGGTGGACAGGGTGGTCAACCTGGACCTCCAGGACTTCCGGTAGAATAACCACTGAACAACAACAGCCATTTTATTTTACTGCATTCTCCAAGTTTTATCAGTGCCTTGCATCAAAAGACATGTACAATGGAATTAATGAGCAAGATCTATCGATCTCCAGGGGCCAAAGGGAGAGTCCATCATCGGTCCTTCAGGGCCCCAGGGCCCTCCAGGTAACCCTGGAAGAGGGTACGAAGGCAGGCAAGGGAACCCAGGCCCACCGGGGCCCCCCGGACCTTCAGGATCATCCTCCTCACCTGGAGCCTACAGGCCAACACAGAGTGAGGCGTACTCTCTCGCGCACACACTCATACATACAGTACATAGGCAGGAACACAACCTTCTGGTGACATGAAGTACAGTAGCTCCTTGGTTAACAGCTTCAATGAATGTGATCTTTTTACATCTCAGCCATCAGCATCCCTGGACCTCCGGGCCCTCCTGGCCCACCTGGAACTGATGGACACTCCTCTGGGGTGAGTCTGTTAACCACTTCATTCCTAGTGTAGGGTCTAGGAGGTTAGGGCCTGTTTCTGGACAGGGCCTCACTGTGATGATATATACACCACTTCCAGGATGTGGCATCATTTAGCTCCTTGTCGTCCACATTTGAACAGGTGATGGTGTTGAGGTCATATGACACGATGACAGCCACGGCCAGACGACAGGCAGAGGGGACGCTGGTGTATCTGGTCGACCAAACAGACTTTTACATCAGAGTACGAGATGGCTTCCGGCAAATCCAGGTGCAGTGTTTACCGGTGTAATGGATGCAAGCCACTATATTTATAAAATACAACACCTTCATCCTTTGTTAATGTTTACATGATTAACTTGGAAGTTTTACCTTTCAGCTTGGACCATACATAGCTTTACCCCCTGACCAGGTAAGTCGTTGGAAATGTGCACTTGAGAAATGCTGACAAACTATTGTGACAGTGAAGGAATCACTTAAGGAAGTTATTAATCACATTAGTGAATCTTATTGACATGATTTCTCTGCCTGTATCCATCTGAAGGGTAATGAGGTAGCAGCTGTCGACCCTCCTCCAGTGGTCTACTACCAGCCAGACCATCCCTCTAACTCGGCCACAGAGCAACCCCCCAGACAGCTAGACCCCCACGAGCCACAGCCTGAGGGACAACACCCTGTTCACCCTGACCCACGTTACTCGACTCACCCGGATCCACGCTACCCAGCCCAGCCTGATCCACGCTACCCAGCCCAGCCTGATCCACGCTACCCAGCCCAGCCTGATCCACGCTACCCAGCCCAGCCTGATCCACGCTACCCAGCCCAGCCTGATCCACGCTATCCAGCCCAGCCAGATCCACGCTACCCAGCCCAGCCTGATCCACGCTACCCAGCCCAGCCTGATCCACGCTACCCAGCCCAGCCTGATCCACGCTACCCAGCTCAGCCAGATCCACGCTACCCAGCTCAGCCAGATCCACGCTACCCAGCTCAGCCAGATCCACGCTACCCAGCTCAGCCAGATCCACGCTACCCCTCACATTCAGACCCCAGATACCCCTCACACACTGATCCACGGTACCCCAGTTATACAGACCGACAGCACAACCCTGACCCTGTTCAGCCGGTCCAGCCCCAGCCAGCCCCTGTCCCACAGAACCCGGTTTACACAGACACCCGCTACCCTGTAACCCCACAACGCAGACCCAGACCCCCTGAGACCCCCAGCCACCAACACACGTCAGGCCCAAGCGTGAGTAGCCAGTGATTTAAATGTCATAAATGTAACCTAAAAACATGCCACTGCTGAAATACTTCTGATTGTGGATGTGATGGGAAGCACGTTTTTTTCCTTCTGCAGATTCACCTGGTCGCCCTGAACGCCCCCCAGGGGGGTAACATGCGGGGTATCAGAGGGGCAGACTTCCTGTGTTTCAACCAGGCTCGGGCCATCGGGCTGAAGGGAACCTTCCGGGCTTTCCTCTCCTCCAAGCTCCAGGACCTTTACAGCATCGTCCGCAAGTCAGACAGAGAGCGCATGCCCATCGTCAACCTAAAGGTACTATCGGCTAAGACTGAGATGCATTTTCAGCTTCATTCAGAATCCCAGTATCATTCCATATCATTTAAGTAATTGGCAGCAACCGTCCCTAACCATTTGTCTGTCCCCTCTATAGGACGAGGTCCTGTTTGACAGTTGGGAGGCCATCTTTAGTGACTCAGAGGGCAGAGTGAAGGACAATTTACCCATCTACTCCTTCGATGGCAAAGACATTTTCACAGACGGCACATGGTGATAAACTACACTTCTACATATCACTCACTATACACAAAATATCAAATCCTCTCTTTTTACAACACCCATAAGGAGGCATTGATAAGTTATGTAAAGTTAACGGCTGAGATAGTGAATGGAAAATATGATGATTCATTCCTTCATCTCGTTCTCTCCCTTATTCCCTCTCCTCACCCAGGCCAGACAAGATGATATGGCACGGTTCGACCAGCAGGGGGCACGGCCAGGTGGATAACTACTGTGAGACGTGGCGTATAGGGGAGCGTGCGCTGACGGGCATGGCCTCCTCTCTACAGGGGGGCCAGCTCCTCCAACAGAGAACCAGCAGCTGTCACAGCTCCTACGCCGTGCTCTGCATCGAGAACAGCTACATCGGACAGTTCAAGAGATAGGACTGACCGACCAAACGCACACACACACTACAGCCAGATCAAGAGATAGGACTGACCGACCAAACGCACACACACACTACAGCCAGATCAAGAGATAGGACTGACCGACCAAACGCACGCACACACTACAGCCAGATCAAGAGATAGGACTGACCGACCAAACGCACACACACACTACAGCCAGATCAAGAGATAGGACTGACCGACCAAACGCACGCACACACTACAGCCAGATCAAGAGATAGGACTGACCGACCAAACGCACACACACACTACAGCCAGATCAAGAGATAGGACTGACCGACCAAACGCACACACACACTACAGCCAGATCAAGAGATAGGACTGACCGACCAAACGCACACACACACTACAGCCAGATCAAGAGATAAGCCTAATGAAACACCCACACAAACACATCAGCCAATCCAGGAGGCCTAACAAAAGGTACCTACCAGTGGAGGCTGGTGACTTAAATAAATAGTAGGATGGTAGACCCAGGGTATAGGTGTGGAACGCACGGGGACAACAAAGTGTTTCAAAAATTGTCAAAGACTAATTATTTTAACCTAAAGCATTTAATAAAGACATTTATAGTACACTATTTTGGGGAATGGGAATGAGAGGGCTACTTACAGTGTTGGGAAGGGACCACAGCAGTGATTGAATGAGGGTATGAGGAATGAGTTGAGGTGTTCAGAGGCTTGACCAGTGCAGGACAGGATTTGCCTAAAAAGACAAACAATAACACAACACACTACACAGTTAGACAAAAGAGCTAAGAATGAGTTAGTCCAAGCAAGGAGTAAAATCATTGATGTGTAATAATGTGATTGTGTTTGACTCTACATACAGTAATGAGAGAAAATTGATAGGGGTACTCAGTGCTTGGAGAGGAAACATTCAATGTGCCAGTAGATGAGCGGCACATGAGACATGGCTTCAGTTCGTCAAGAGATAGTTGACAATGGTAGTGGAGTGATCATCACCTCTTAATAAGGGAACAGGAGGGGACTTCCCTGGAAATACAAATAGCAGATACATTCCATTACAGCTGCGCCCGTCATAGGTTTGGACAACGAGTTTCTCTATGAGGTTAAACTCAGACATCTCAAAATGCATTAAGTCAAATGCAGACTGCCGCGCATCTCGCCCACTTCACACATCAAAGTAGCCCAAGAAAAGTTCCTAATTAAAGCCCTGATCACCCACATACCTGACCATAACTGACAACTGCAAGCAGACTGGTGGCACCATAGGTCCCAGAGCGTGGGGCAATTTTTACCCCCTGGGGCCTAGAGTTTTTCCTTATATGGTAACCTAACTAGGAAAACTCTGGACCCTATAAAGTATGCCAGTGATTAATTAGTTGTAAAAAAAGGTTGATCAGACTGAAATATAGTCTCGTTTTCATCCCATACAGCATGTCCGATTTCTAGCGTTCAGGTGTGCCTAGGCTGCTGCAACATTTGTCATGAGTTTTTACTTGTGTCTGTCCGGAGTGATTGTGAGATCTTTGCTAAATAAATACCGGAGGAAAGTAGAAAGCTTACTTGAGTGCACGTGAAAAAATGTGCTGTGTCAACCTCTTGAATCGAAATGTTTATGGATGATGCGATGAAGCTATTAAATCATTCTGAATTGTTTTCGACATCCTAGAAAAGACAAGTCGAAAGGTCGATATGTTCAACAAGTAAAGCATTCTAACGTGCAATTACCACTGCAAGCTCCTTGTAGTTGCCCTTGTTGGCGGGAATTTCCCCTCTCGTCATGTCCTCTTATCGATGCAGCTTATTCACAGAAGCTTGAATGTCGGCATTTATATTCTCCCTGCTTTTGTTTTGCCGTTTAGCTGAACGATCGATGTTCTTCAGGTCACTGTACCCACCTTTTGACCAAGGCTCAGACTTTACCTAAAGCAGGCAAGGCCAGCAATACAGGCAGCTTGATGAAAAGCTCCCTGTTAACCAGCTTTACTTTTGATACCAGTTGGTATCGAACGCCCTCACCTTTTCATCTTTCTTCATGAAACTGATCTCAGGCAGTGGTCGACCCTCCCTTTTCCGTGTACCCCAGAGAATGAAAGGGGTTCTTCAACAAAGTCCACAAACTGCACACTTCACGCTGGTAGATAGCTAGCTACTGAAGTTAACGAGGCTAACTTTAAAAAAAGTTAAATCAGTAGCTGGACACAAAAATTAAGTTCTAAAAACAAGAAAACAATTTATATTCCTCTTCTGTCTCCTGTCATTTGAAAAAAACAAATTTGAATTGAATAAAATACCAAAAATGCTCAACTATCACTGTTCACTCTTAATCTCTATCTGACAATGTCACCAAGCTTCTCAACACATAGAATCCCCATAATGCTCTGTGGCACAATCCCAATACAACACACTGTTTGTTATCTGATCCTAAAAGCTTTGATCGGTTGGAGGACTTCCACCGGAAGTGGTCATAATTACCATGTATGTCTATGGAAGGGGGTGAGGCCTACAAGCCACCTAGGTTTTGTATTGAAGTCGGAGGAGGATGGAAGCTAGCTGTCCGGCTACACCATGGTGCTACACCAGACAGTGCTTTTGAAGTTACTGTAGACCATTGCAAAACAGTGTATTTTAATCAATTATTTGGTGACATAAGAATATATTTAGTATAGTTTTATCTAAAAAGTATAACTTGAATGTTTCTAATGTTGACATTTTTATGAAATTCACTTAGGATGGTCCTCCCCTTCCTCCTCTGAGGAGCCTCCACTGATACATACACACACACACAATGGTGCTTTGTATATAACAGCTACATTCCCCTTCTCAATACACTCAGTCCAGCTGGCCAAATAGGACCACATGTCCATAATATGGGGTTGATCAAGAACAGTGACAACCAGGCTAAGAGATGGACCCCCCCCCCCCCCAAGCCACCCCCTTTTTACACTGATTGCAGCTGACTAAACAGCCCACCCAGACCCCCTGCACATACGTCTAAATCGCTGTTCTGTAATCACCTCAACACTGTGGTTTTCAGTAGAGTTTGTATTCATTCCACTTCTCCTTTTACTGTCCACTTCAGAAAGCCATGTTCATTGGGGGTTAGATAGACTATCACAATGTACATTTATTATATCAAAAGCATAATACCTGCACTGTAGAAAGTCTATAGCCTTTTAACAGTTTGCCCTAGAATCAAACCACACCACAGACCACACCTACAGATTAAACAGGACACATTCTGTTCTGAGTCCAACAAGCTAATTGTTGCAGTATTGTACATTAAATGTTTATTATCCAATGTTGTAATTGTTTATTCACTTTACATTTTGTTGTAATCAGTACATATAACCAGTTTTTGAAGCACTAGCTATAACATTGTCGTAAATGTTGGATGTTTTTATTTTTCTAGCGGACATCAAAAGGGAACAGGATATTTCAAATGTTTTGATAACAAAAGGGAACAGGATATTTCAAATGTTTTGATAACAAAAGGAGTATTTATTTTGCGATTAACATTTTGTTAAGTAGTTTTAACATTCACACTTTTCAGTAATGGACTCCATGGATCTATGTATTGACAGAGGAAGAGATGAGCCTGGGCCAAGAATCATAACATTTTGTATCAAAAATCAAATTACTATGTTTTTGTTCTGCAATGTCCTTTTGCGTTTCAAAATCCTCAAAAGTGCTCTTAAGTGTTTTTCATGTCTATGCACTGTGATGGAAATTAAATAAGGCTTTTAATCCAAAGACCAAAGCATTGCAGCTCACTGAATGAACCGGTGTATGACCCTGGTGAGGAGTTTTCTGAGGTGACATGTACTGTGCCATCTCTCTCAATGTCATCAACGTTTATTAAAAAACAAACAAATGCTACATTGTTTTTCCAAACTGATTTATTTGTAAATCAAAAATAAAATGTTGACATAAGCCAGTTTTTTTTACAGCAACAAAATAGGTTCACAGTCATTCACCCAAAGTGTATATTTTCGGCATTGATTGAAGTCAGTGTGACAATAAACATGAACAATTCTGACAGTTAACGTTACAAATCTTATCCTATACTGAACTCATTGGCTAGTATACTGCACGGCATATAGACCATAAGGTGCAATTAATCTCATACCTTTGTATTTGTTTGAGGCCATATGACCATATGACCATATACAATATGATCATTGTATACTCTACAACCTCATCACTATAGGCTGAAACCTACCTTGAGATATGACCTTTTAAATCAATTAGAGAATAGTGCAAAGTTCAAGTTGCATAGCGTTCTCAAGTGAAGTGCTTGTATTGTTCACACACATCTTTTATCCACCCTACATGTAATTAATAGGCACTCAACTACTATAGTCTATATTCTGACATGATTTCTCAGTTTTGTAGTAAGATGGTCCTAAGATTACTCAAGGGGACAGGAATTCAGCAAACCACTTCCTATGCACAGCAATTAAATTAAACTAAAGGCAACTTCAATAAAAAATTATTGGTTAGGTGTGATCTGCATTTATGGGTGTACTTTGAGTGTGGTATAAACACATTTAGAATGTAAAGGGTACACCAGATATGAGTTCCTCGAGTTGTCAGATTCCAAAGAATAAACATATAGGCCTAAAAGATATTTACATTTTTCAACTTCATTTTGCATTTTATTTCCTGTGACAAACATTTAAGAAAACCCAATTTCACTCTTATGCACAGATAAATAAATTGTTCCATTAAAACAGTAGTTCTCAAACTGGGATGGGATGCAGAAAAGAGAACGGACCTATACATTTTTCAATAATATCCTATAATCTGAGAATTTACAATCAACAAATAAAAGCTAGACAATCAGGCTCCACTGATGTTATGTTGGTGCAGAAGAACACCAACCATGTCAAAATACATAGAATTGTATGAAATTTGCTTAAAAGCAAACAAAATTTCAGCTCCATGGCAAAATGCATAGAACTGCAGGAAATTGGTTTTAAAATTGCAAAAATGATTTTTCAGCTCCATGGCAGGATGTGGAATTGCAGGGGATTAGCTTTGAAACGGCAAAATAGTGTCCACTGCCAAGATCATATTTTGTATTTATGCTTTGGTCTGTGTATGTTTGTTTTTTACCACTCAACCCTTATGGTGGGTGGAGACTCAGAACACAGCTCAATTGGTGGGTCACGAAGCAAAAACATTTGAGAACCCCTGCATTTAAACAATACAAAATAGCTCATTCGAAAATTCTGGAAAATAACATGCAGAAATAAAGGTCTGCCAGCTCATTGCTAAATCCTCAAAACTCATTTGCAGTAGTTCATAACAACTATACTCCAGTTTACACATTCACATTCATGTGGGCTTCCTATTACAAAAGATGACAATGAACGTATGATTAGCACTGCTGGGGGAGAAAATACAAATCGGCATGAAAACATTTAAACAAAAATAGGGGAGAGTGGGGAAGGTTGAGCCACCCTTGTTTCTAGGAAACCATATACAAAATGTTAGAATTTGACCAAATATCTAGGAAGAGGGTCATCATTTCATTGAGTCTGAAGGAAGAAACCACATGAAAAAAGTTAAGTAAAAAAGAAAAGAAAATAAGATTTTCACCAAGTCAAATTATTTTCTGTTATAGAGGTTTCATGATGCTTGTATCTAAAGCAAAGTAGATCATTTTAATATTATTCTATACATAAGCATGAAATTATTGTATCTGTGTGTGCTAATATAATCCAAATGTTTGCCTTGGGGTAAAAGTTGAGCCAATTGAAGTGTTTTCTTGCCAGGCATAATGCAAGGCATTGTCGCTGGGATATGAGGTAACAGGGCCTGGCCAATGTTAAAAATATATATATATGAAGTACAAAGTGTTTGTTAGGAGCCTGTGTTAAAAAGGTGCTTAAAATGATTAAAAAGAAAAAGCAATTGTGTTCAGGAAATAAAGATAGATATTATTTTAAAAAGGTATTGGTAATATTTCATTCAGTAGAGACATTTCTATGCGGCTTAACTTGCCCTATTCCGTGGCTCAATTTACCCGAATCTCGGGGTAAATTGTGCCAAGAGACCACTTTTTTTCCCCAGACAACCTATGTTTTCAAAACTGTAAAGTTTACATGAATTTTGATTATTTCCAGGGATGCACAACATCCTGAAATATATGTAGATATCTTTGTTAGAAAGAATACAATAGATCTCCTAGTGATGCTGAACGTAAAATTGGCTCAACTTACCCCACCCTCCCGTAAGCAAAACTATACACAAAATGGTAGCTAAAACACTTCCTGACACAAGGTGCATTGAATTACTCACTGGCAGCAAGCATAACTTGTTCTCAACTGGCCTACCTGGTTAAATAAAGGTGAAATCAAAAAAATCCACTGACATGGTTAGTTTGAAGGCCCTAAAACAATTGGCATCTGCTTTGTTCACAAGCAATCGCTGATTAAACCTAAGACAATGGGAGTGTAGTGAACATACACACAAAGGGCTTCATTTAGAAAATATTTTCACTCTTCAAATAAAAATCTTCAGGAAGATTCAGCAGCCCAAAAATGCATCCTTAAAAATGCATTAATCTAAAGCAATGCTAATGTAATCACATAGTAATCATGATCCTGTGGGGCACACCTCTCTCACTGGAGGACTTCTGTACAGCTAACAATACACACACAGATTCCAAAATATGGTTTTCGCTAATCAATACAATTGCAGCAATTGTCGAGAATTCCTAATGATCGCAAACAGTGAATCATTTGCTGAATATAACAGGCTATTGTTCCATCAGTAGAAGAAGTAGAATTAGTTAGACTGTTTCTGTAGATCATTTCCTATTGGTCCCCTCTAATTGAGATAATTATTTTCTCAGTCAGAGTTACGAAAACAAACATGCTTTAACATCAGGGAAAATATGATTACCCTGTATTTGGAAAACTCTGAACATAATCAACAGTGGAAAACACCATTTGGGATGTTTCTGGGATAAGAAGAGCAAAGCAGCCACTACATAGTACATGTCAACAGTCTCTCTGAGAACATTAGGCTGACAACTAGGCCCAAACTCTGACTATTAAAAACAAAACACTGTTTGAGTGAGAAGTAGGGATTGGTCTACAGCCAAAAAAGAAAATTCCTTAAATGTACCTACTACAGTAGCTATATGCTGGTCTATTGTACTTCGAAAACAATGTTGAGGCAGGTTGCTTAGGATGCAAACCTTCCCAAACAGCCTAATTCATTCTCTTAGAGGTGCTCCCACAATGTGATTTGTACCACATACAGGGTCATGTATTGCTACTTACAAGCAGTGGTGTAAAGTACTTAAAAATAAGTACTACTTAAGAAGTATCTGTACTTTACTATTTATATTTTTGACAACTTTTACGTCACTACATTCCTAAAAGGAAATAATGTACTTTTTACTCCATACATTTTCCCTGACACCCAAAAGTACTTATACTTATATTTTGAATGCTTAGCAGGACAGAAAAGTGGTCAAATTCACACACTTATCAAGAGAACAACCCTGGTCATCCCTACTGCCTCTGATCTGGCGGACTCACTAAACACAAATGATGTCTCAGTGTTGGAGTGTCCCCCTGGCTACTGATGAAGAAAAAATGCAATTGTGCCATCTGATTTGCTTAATAAGTCATTTGAAATCATTTATACTCTTACTTTTTAATACTTAAGTTTATTTAAAACCAAATACTTTTAGACTTTTACTTGAGTCATTTCTATGAAGGGATCTTTACTTTTAATCAAGTATGACAAGTTGGTACTTTTTCCACCGCTGTTTACAAGACCATTAGGCTCGATCGAGTGAGCTTTTTTTTATCTTGTAGTAATGTAGGTGGGCCCTGCCTGTAATTCTTTAAAAAAAAAAAGTATTCCATAATAACATCCTTTTGGTGAACTGTGGAAGCCGTAGCGAGAGATTCCCAGACCGTTTAGACCACTCAAAGTCAGTGTAGGGGGTTTAGGTGTTGATGTAAAGATGACACAATGTTCAAGGGTTAGTTAAGGATTATGGCAAGGAGACCCTTTATCTACTTCCACACAGTCAGATGAACTCATGGATACCATTGTTATGTCTCTGCATCCAGTATGAAAGCAGTTAGAGGTAGTTTCGCGAGCCAATGCCAACTAGCGTTAGCTAGCGCAATGACAGGAAGTCTACATGAACAACTTGCATGCTAGCTGTTCCGATAGACTTCCAGTCATTACGCTAACGGCAGTTAGCAATTTGGCTAACGCTAGTTAGCAAATTCCTTCAAACTGCATGCAGATACATAAAAATGGTCTCCACGAGTTAATCTGACTCTGGGGAAGTAGATAAAGGGCTTCACTGCCAACATTCCAGAATATTCCTTTCAGGCCTTCACGTTGTTCCCATTGGACAGAGGTTCCGTCTCTGAGGGGTTTGATGGTACGGAACATAGCTCAGTGGGCGTGGCCTGGTCTGTGTCCCCTCCCCCTCCTGCCGATTGGTTCCTGTAGTGGCGAATGATGACCCAGGCAGCACAGCCCAGGTAGATAACCGTCAGCAAGGCAAAGTAGAAGAAGTAGACCAGGAACTATTGGAGAACAGAACAGCACTCATTAGAAAACATATGGTGTTCCCATATGGGTGACGTCAGCTTGCAGGAAGTCGTCTGAGCGTGGTCGTAATCAGAGTGTGTGTGACTGACCTGGGAGTGCACGTCTAGTCCCAGACCCTTCTTGTCAGAGACGATGAGGGTGATGATGGTCTTCAGAACGGTCGCCAGGAAAGTGTTGACCCCAAACACCAGGGCACACAGCTCCTTGGTGAGCGACGAGGCAATCTGGAAACTACAAACACCACAACAGGATAGTCAGCAGATTAAATGTACAGCCTATAGTAAGAAAGACGTGACAGTTCTATGACAATGCATTCATGCACTGCACACGTCTGAACATGAAAATCCCACAAATCCCATTATACGTATACAATGACTTTAAATAAAAGTAGACCTAAAGAAACGTACATGGCGATGGGCACGAGGAACTGGTAGAAACCCTTGAAGAGGGAGTAGGCCACATAGCAGACCCAGATGTTGCTGGTGGTCCCCATGAGGAGCAGCAGGCCAGCCTGTAGAGCCGTGATGATGCCGATCACCAGCTCAGACCACACGTTCCAGCGGATCTTCACGAAGCCCGCTGCAAATGACGTGATCGCACCTGGGACAGAGTAAACGGGGTGGAGTTAGTCGAAGAAGATAAGCTGACTAAGTTAATGACTGAGTAGGTGATTAAGGCTTGGGGGAACTTCATTTAATAAATGCTGTGTGTGTGTGGACTCAGGGTCACAGTTTGACATTATCATATCAAGGCAAACAGAGGGGATTGCTAGTTCAGTAAGCCTTTATGTTATTATAAGGCATCAATAAAAGAATTCTACTAAATGACTATGGGGAGCAGCACATTGTCTGGCGTCATCTCCCTGTGTGATCAACATCTAAACCATTGTCATCTTCCACCACCTTTCAACAGAACGTGACTGTTTAGTCTTCTATTGTCTCACCACATTCTGCTTCATGGGAATTCCTCTTCCTAGATTGATGGGCTTTGTATGTCTCCTGTCCTTGTCAGCTGTTTTGGTCATTTAATTTCAGTCATAATTAAATCATTGGAGAGGGGTCAGTCTAAAACAGTGTTTCCCAACTCCAACACAACTTTTTGTTGTGGCCCCGGACAAGGTCACCTGATTCTACTTGTCAACTATTGAATCAGGCGAGTTAGCCTGGGGCTACAACAACGTGTGCTGTTGGGGGTACTGGAGAACTGGAGATGGGAAACCCTGGTCTAAGACAACTCATTTGACTGAGAAAATATGTACCTTGAAGCATGTTGCCATGGTGCTCTCACTACTACCTCTGCCAATTGCTGTAGGGGTGTTAATATTTTGTAGGAATCATTGACTTGGAGAACACAGGCTCCAACCCTGTCAGACAGTAAAGACCCAGGTGAATGCTACACATTGGTCATTAAAACACTTGTATACCTGGCTTTGGAGGGCCTTTGTACCCAGACTAAAACCTAGGGAAATGGATCCCTCACCCAGTAGTGTGGAGACAGCCTCCACCCCTCCGTTGTAGACGTGTTTGTTCTCCGTGGCGGGGTACACCTTGTTCCACAGGACATGGACGTACAACAGCACCAGGTAGTAGCCAGCGGAGTTGAACACCCACCACAGGCTCCACAGTCTCAGGCTGGGCCTCCGCGGCACGTTCCTCAGCTCCTTCAGCATCTGAATAAACACAGAGTCCCTCCAGGAGGAACCAGAGCTGAGAGGGGCCAGGGAGGGTGTGTCACCTGAACCCAGGCCCGCTTCGCCCTGCTTCATCCTGGCCAGCTCCGACTGGGCGGCAGCCTGCTCCTGGAGGTTCCTCTGGGCAGCGTGGTGGGCCCTGTTGAAGAACAAGGACCTCTTGGGCCAGGGCAGGCAGCAGGAGAGCACCAGGCCGAAGGACACCAAGGCCAAGGAGACAGCACTGAGCGTGGCGAAGGAGAGCCTGCCTACAGATATCAGCACCTGGCCCAGCACCGAGCTGGCAAACACCCCCATGAGGACGCAAGAGCGCGAGTAGCTGGCCACGCGTTGGTAGAGCTCTGGGGTGACCAGGGAGAAGATATAGGAGGAGTAAGCCACGCGTGCTGCCATGGTGATGCCGTAGAAGAACTCCATGAACTGCATCTCTAAGAGGGAGGAGCCCAGGAGGAGGAGGAGCCAGATGGCCACGTGGCTGAGGCTGGAGAGGACCAGGACGGGCTTGTAACGCAAGACGTCTGTCAGGAGGAAGACTGGCACCAGCACCGCCATGTAGGAGTAGGACAGGATCGGGTTGATCTCATTGGTCACCTGGAGGAAGAGAATGGCGGGTATGAGAGGGGGAGACCACATAGAAGAGACAGAGGACTCCGTGGAATCTAATTCTCCTTGTAAAAAGTTGCAGCTGAAGGCTCTATAAATGTGCCGGCAGGTGTTCTCAAATTGCATATTTAGGCTAGTTTCCTGAGAGTCCTCGAACACTGACAAATGCACATGCCTCATATGCTGTTCAGAATAACCTTGTCGCTGTGCTGACACCTTTGCCAACGCAACAATGTTAATCCCCCTCCACAGGAAATGAGCCAGACAAGCCTACAGTAACCAATCAGAAAAAGACTCTGGCCTAATTTGTAGGAATGTGAACTTTGACCATACTGAGGAGGGGTTACTGCACTCACACTGTGATAGCCTTATTACAGTCCAGTGGGTTCCATGACTAAGGAACACTGGTTCAATTACTTTAGGATTGAGCGGTTGCAGTTCAAGCTCCTAGTATAAATTCAGATGGAACACGTGTCAGCTGATATAGCTTATATCAGGGTTGTCCTTCTACGTGTCATACAAGGCTATAGCCTCCAGCGCAGGACATTGTCTTTCATATCCCTCAAAATCAATTGGGCCTCGGGTTGAACTGACATGCCCTGGCCTTTAAATATTTACATTGAACCTTTATTTAACTAGGCAAGTCAGTTAAATAAAGGTTAAATACATTTTTTTTTTATTCAGTAGAAGACCGATAGCAATAGTTGGCACGACTAACAAAATACTTGTTTACTAAGCAAGAGTGAAGATAAGTTTCTTGATCCTTCCTACTAGTGCTCCAAAATGATTGAATTCACATCTTAATCAAAATATTGACGTGCAATATCCATATCACATGCAATATTTTGAAATGTGTAATGGACGTTTTTAATAGTTTCCACCATTTTTTCTCCTCTTGCGGCTGCTTCCCACCAAGCGGTGCAGCTCCTCCTCCTTGCTGTTAGATTCACTGTAAGTTCGCATGCTATTCTGCTAGGTCAATGCAGTCAACTAATCGTTCCAAATAAGAACGATGCTGCTTTCCACTTTGGTTCTTAATAGCGATGGGGGACCAAATCTAAACAGTTACATATCGGGATATTATTTGTGACTATATATATCATACCACTGACAATATTGGCAATTTGTTTTCAGCACTTTTATTTCCATGACTTATCAAAACTCATTTTCTCATGGCTCTCTCTTGTCCCTCTGCAGCAGACATGGTGAGCAATATGTTTGGAACATCGAATCGCAATGAAATCACAGTATCGAATCGCAATATTTTTTATTTTATTTTATTTTACTTTATTTAACCAGGTAGGCTAGTTGAGATCAAGTTCACATTTACAACTGCGACCTGGCCAAGATATCGGCACCTAGGTATCGTGATAATATTGTTTTGTGAGGTCCCTGACTGTGCATCACTGACCTGTTCCCTGGTGAAGTTCTTCTCCATGCTGAGCAGGTTTGGTGTTATAAAGGGCTCCCCAGGCTTCAGCTGCACCATAAACCCATAGAAACACAGGAACACCACCGACAACTCCCAGGTCCGGGCGGTCTTGGTCTGGCCGTCTGAGGGGTCCTCAGGTGGGGGAAGAGCCATCTCGGGGTCAGGCTCTCCAGGGGAGGTCTCCTTCAGGTCCAGTTCAGCCTCTTCCTCCACAGCCTTGTCCCCACTCACCATAGCGTCTTTGTTCACCATGGTAGTGGCCTGACAGTGGACACTGGGGTCCCAAGTCTACCTCTGACTGTATCAAATGACTAAGTGGTATTGCTATAGTGAAGAGGCTTGCTATAGGAATTTTCATATAGAAACCAGAGAGTAGGGCCTAAACCTCCAATTCAGATGTTCTAAGCAGACAAGTAGAGATTCCTGTTAGCACTATTCCCTTCCACAGAGGATCCAGTGTTACACATTATACAGAGGGGGTGAGAGGGAAACCTTTCACAATGACGAACATGGTGGTAAAGTGCTACCTGCAGCTATTTTCATACTGTATGTATGAGAGAATGTCAACCTTTGCTCCATTCCATGGATTAACAATGATTGAAAGCAAGCTAGTTTACAGCTGGACCTCTGGTCATTGTGAACCTGAAAAATACAAGAATGTTTGCAAATAGTCATTCAAAGTTTGTTTTCTGACAAGAGTGCTGTATTCTTCATCATTTTGTGGGATGGTGCTCAACCAAACTCCTTATGTCGAAAGCTGTCCTTTCCCGGGCAGTGACATCAAATCACACGTATTATAGTAACAACCATGGTAAACAACGACCCAAACAGATCTGAGCTGTCAGGTCACTAGTATTATTTGGGTGCAGTCAGTGTATTATAATGTTGTTGTTCTCTGTTGGGACTGATTTACTAACTTGGGGTTGACACACTCCAAAAATAGATTCACAACGAACGACTTTTGTAACGTCTACCTCTTGACCAGCTATTGCATTTCAGTTTACCATAGTTAAATAGCTTTGCAATGCAATTGCAATGCATGCGAGACCAGACATAGTTACTTTAAAAAGTATTCGCTAAAACAGGGGTGCAAGTTCTGCACGCATGGCTGGCACGAGCCATATTCAATGTTAGCTAACTAGTTACGTTAGCTAACCAGATTCCAGTCTGGAATACCTAACGTTAGTTAGCTAAAGGTAGCTAAGCTTGTCTGGAAAAGGTAGCTGAGCTTATAAACGAGCTTATAAACCCCTTGCTAGTGAACAATGTCAGAGAGCTAGCTACAGCTAACATCAACAAGCCTAGACAATTTAGCTAACGTTAACTGTCTACAGTAGCTGACATTATCTAGCTAATATTAGCTACACCATGCGAGTTAATATTATCTTTTTGCAGGGAACATTGGTGAACTTGTTAGCTATCTGAAGTTGACACCAATAATTGTGTTTTAAACAATGTACATACAACTTTATACATTGACAAGGAAAGTAGGTAAAACCTACCTCTAAATTCTTCCCCGACTGAACTCGTGTGTGCGCTGTTGTCCAGTTGAATGCATTTAAGAGCAACTGAGTCTGTGAGATTTTGCAAGGAACTATGGGGGCTGTAGTTTCTGTCGGTTGAACGGAGATAATCCAAAATGCACCTTAAAATGTATTTAATCAATTAACATTAGTATATCACTCAATGATCAATACTTTTCACTAGTTTCAATATCAATGGCAAATAGGCTACATAATGTATTCCAATATATTAGGACATAATATCACATGAACATTTAATTAATAAAGATAAACACCCTACACAAAACATAGAGCATTCTACTGAGCACGCAACTGAACATTGCCCCATGGATAATCATTGGACCTGACCGTCGCGCGCTGTGAAATGAGGGAGTTCTATTTTCCTGGTCCGGGTTGAACCAAGCAATGGCGCATCATTTCATCGGGGAGAGCGGGGAGGGAGGAGCGCCCTTCTCAAATCAACAGCAATCTGCCCCCCTCGGCCAATCATCCCGAAAAATACAACATCTCTTTTCCATAAAAATACATGTTTGAATGTTCAAACTAGTTTTCATTGGGAAGGCAAATAAAGCGTTTTTATCGCAATCACTTTGGCACAGAATCCGACTCATCACTAATCCGATGTATCACTCCAATTGATTAATTACTTCACGTTTGTTTAGAATGTTTGTAAACTTTATTTTCGCGTCACGTGTGATATTTTATATACACATTTGGAATATGTCAGTATGAGCAGTATGAATATGCTTGAAAACGGCTGCAACATCATAAACAAACTTCAGCAAACATTTGCAATCTGAGTTTGACCTTTGGTGCTATAAATGAGGGCAATGGAGTGGTGACTGACTCTCTCCAGTGCGCATGTCACATAAACCTATTGTGCATTTGCCTACTTATTTTTCAAACTCGGTTCTTTTATGGGATTTGGTAGGGTATTTATAACATATTTACTACACGTATAAATAGTTCTCCAAGTATGGCATGACCAATTTGATTATCATGTGGTTGGTTTTAATTTTTTTTTTAAACTGCCTCAGGCTACATGGAGAGAATCAGTCCATTGTCACAGCACTTTAAATGTTATGTGATTTAGCCAGTCATGAGATATCTTCTGTGCCCTCTACAGAACCCATAAACACATATCTGGGGATTTGGTTGTCATGCAGTTATCCCAAGGCAGTCCAACAGTGTGCCTTGATTTCATGGACATCACAGCAATAGCTGTGAGGAAGGCCTCACTGCAAATTCTGGATCCATCCAAGACCTGTCTGCGCCTAGTGCTATTTCCCAGACGAAGCACTTCCTTCTGTGTCACCTCCTTTGAGAACCAGACCCTAAAGTGAAAGGATAGCATGCATGCATACGGTGGCGGCCATTCTGCTGTATCACTTTCACCCATGAATGTATTCTGTGCTTTCAACTAGGAACTATTCAACTCTTTCAGATCAGTGGTTATAAGGAATCGGACAGAGAGGGAAATCTTAGGACATCATTTCCACAACATTTTCCTGTTACCTTGGTTTGACTGTGGCAATATCCTGTATATTATTCACAGCGACCAATAGTAATTTCATCGCAGCTGGTAAACCCTGCCTATATTTCCCCTCTGTGCCCATCTTTCCCCTCCCATTTTCTATGAATCTTTTATAGCCATCTCCTGTCCAGTATAGAGGAGGTACATCCTCCACAGCACAGCCTGTCAGCTGTGTTTTATTAGAGGGCTGAAATACTGCTGAATCAGAGGTTCCACCTCTCCTCCCTCTTTAACAATCAACTCTGTACGTGTGTATGCATGCATTCCTGTGTGTGTGTCTGTGTGTGCACGACTGCGTGTGTTCCGTTTTCAGAAATAATGCAACGTGTCATGCGTAACCTCCTTTAAGAGGGTAGCCGTACATGAGAATGACTGTAGCATGCAGTACAGCACCTGACTGGATCTCAACTAGTGTTGTAGGGAAGAATGCTGCCTATTGTGTTATCACACTGGTTTAGGTGCATCACAATCTAATTACTCTAATATGTCCCAGGTCAGGGTCTTAAATCACTCACACAGGCTAAGTGCACCTTCCTAAATCTGTCATTAAGAGAGAGGGAGTTTCTAAGAGTCCAAAGGCAATTTCTATGATTGGCTGGATGAGTCATTGCACTTATTGGCCCTGCCTTCAACGTCTCTCATTGGGTCGTGCAGTTTTACAGCTGCCTCTCATTGGGCCAGTAGGAGAGAGTGGGCCGGGTCTTACTCTTGTTCTCTGTGTTTGAGTGTCTGTGGATGGGTAAGACACTCTCTCTCCCATCCTGGGAGTAACTGCTTGTGTTAGTTCCTGTCTGTAGGCTGTGTGAGTGTGTGTTTGGGTGTGTGTGTGAGAGAGAGAAAGGGAGAGAGTAGCGTTTACGTTTCACCTCCCTGTCTCCCTGTTCCCTGTCCTTCCTCTCCTCTCTACTCCTCTCTCGTTCCCTCTCCTGGACTACCCCATTGGGACCTACCCAGACCCCTTCCCTGCCTGGACCCTCCACTCTCCATCCCTTTGACTCTCCTCATCTCTCCATCCCTCCCTCTCCCAGGTCAAGGTAAGCACCACTCTTTCCTATTCAGAATGGGACTTTATCTAGCTTCCTCTAATTTCCGACGTCTGATGAATTACGACCCTGGATAAGTTTACACCATATTGCAGTTTTCTAATCAATCTCAGGTCAGAGATATTCAAGACAGTTGGCATTGAATACAGCCCAGTGATCCTGAGAAGCTCTCTTCCCTTTTTCCTCCTTGGCTGCTGTTCAAAGACGCCTGCTTGCCGGGCCCTTCTCCCTCCATGCAGACCATGGCTCTGGTGAGTCTGTTCAGAGGGAGGCAGGGAGGGAGAGAAAGAAGCAGGGGATTAAAATCAGCCAGCAAGGCCACATGGATTTCATCTACCCAGACTAAGCTCAGTCTAAAAGAGGTCCCTTATCTCTCTCCTCTTTTTTGGTCTTTGAAACATGGGTATCCTGCTCTCTGGGCATGGCAGTCTCACCTCATTTGAAAGTTTAAAATAAAAAGTAAATTCATGCTCGGGTGTAGTGGTGGTTGTTTGTACCAGGCTTTTGTTGTTCTTTTAGGCTGTTGTTGTCATAGGCGTTTGACCTAATTAGCCCACAGATGCTCCAACAGTAGGTACAAAACAGTATCCCTACTTCCGCTCTTAGAAATGCTTTGTCTCCTGTACTGTGGAGGTTGTGGGAGCACCATTAGCTAGCAAATGGAATTATGTTGCACACAGGATAATTGCCTTACCAGATAGTGTAATTACCTGCTAAATTGAATCAAAGCCATGGCCTCACTGCATTCCCTTCTGTAAACAGGGTTTAGAGGGAAGGCATGCTGACTGGTACTGAGGATGGACAGGATGTGCTCTGCTGGCTGTCTGATTGGACTTCCTGTTTTGAATCTAGTTAGGAGGGAGGGCTGAGTGCGTTGATGTAGTCCCTCAAATAAATATTGTTCTGTAGACATACGACTGTGCTTTTACTAGCCAGTTAGAACCGGCACATTGAAACTACTGTGACCTGCATGTGATACCGGTTTGTTGGAGTCATCTTGACTAATTTCAAACATATATCAACTGGTGGTGATTATACAAATATTCTCATGGCATCTTGTTTTATTAGATGCATAGCTACTTGTACTAGAAACAAACAGAGTTAAATAAATGTTGACATTTTTTCCCCTTACAAGCTTCACACGTCTTTGTTAACAATCCAACGACTGTTGTTTGGAGTAAGAACACAAGGATGCGGTGTCTATGGCTTGAAAAGTCGAGAGACGAAGCGGTTCACCAATAGTGCTGTTTTTAACGTTGTATCCTTGACTTCTCAGTAACCCTCTGTCTGTACAGTAGGACAGCAGAGTTCAACAGACATTCAAGATCCAGAACCTGCCATTCAGGCAGTACTGTGTCTTATTGTTCCATTGTCAACCTCTCAATAGGATGGATTCATGTTTTTTTAACGAGTGTGGGAAATGCAACTCAATAATGTGACTTTTATTGAAATCGTAAGAGTAGTTCAATTGTCATAATAACTCTCTGAAGTGTGCAGGTGTTTGCAGTGGAGCCATATCATGTTGTAATCTATGTTCAGTATCTGCTCTATGCATCCATAGTACTGCAGCTCTGAAACATACCTGCTGTGTACATGCCTCAGGGTTTTGGCAGTTCCATTTACTCCCATATGGCTCTACAACAAGGAGCTGACATGAGCTGTTTTTATCAGGTGTAAGGAGGAAAACTGATGATGATGGCTTATAGAACTCAGGGCCCCAAATGGAACAGAAAACACAGCCATATGGAAATTGGAGGACATTTTGACAGATCTGACATGTAAGTGGTTGTGTGTGTGCGTGCTAGCACCTTCTTGTGTAAATGTGTATTGTCCTGTCAACAATAAGGAAGGAAGGACTTTACTTACCCCTTGATGGACGTTAGGGATGATACAATAGCTTCTCATTACCACACCTCTGTGTTCCATAGGCTCATTAGGTTGTATTCTATTCTAAGTCCTCCTGCACCCATTTGCACCATAACTTATAACAGGATGTAGTGTAAGTGATACTCCGGCCTGAGAGAGAAACCTGAGTCCTCTCTCTGTTCACTGGCCACACAGAGGAGAGTTATGACCTGGGAAATAGAGATATTTTTGTCTCAGAGAAAAACAATCTCTCTCTCTATCTCTCTCTGTTTGTCCTTCTCTCTCTTCCTCTCTCTTTCTCATCTCTCGATCTCTCTTTTTTTCTTTCTCTCTCTCTCTCTCTCTCTCTCTCTCTCTCTCTCTCTCTCTCTCTCTCTCTCTCTCTCTCTCTCCCTCCTTCCCTCCATAACCTGGTTTGACAACCATTAGTCAGTTTTATGATGTTGACGGGAGGATTATAGACGGCTCACTGTGAGCTCACTGTTTCCTTTAGACACATTTCCTCGTCTGCAGGTGCAGCACACGGAGTTGAAAGAGCAACTGATGATTGTCACTGCAGCTTCTTACAGTAAGCTGAGCCACTCTCAGAAAAGATGAGTACGAAGCACAGAATACTCAGGGGACGAGGATGTGTAAAATATCATTTGTCTTCATCCAATCGGTGATGCTGTTTTGTCATGTGTCTATGCAAGCATTGTCTGTCCCTGTTTGGTACACAAGCATTTCTGGAGAGAATGGATTGTCTGGCCGTCTCGGTTGACACGCACACGGCAAAGTTGTTGTTGAAACAACCTTGTGCAAACCATCTGCACTTCCAGGTTAGCTACAGTACATATTAACTATAGACACCTATAGATGTAGAAGAGGATCAGAGACGAAGGCAGACATCTCAGTACTCTCTTTGAGCTGTTGTATTTCTGCCTGTATTCTAGAATTAGCTGAGTAGACCGGAACAGGGCATTCGCCTCAGACTGACATGGAAATCATGTTATACACACTATTTAGTCTTATGGAACTCAGTCTCATTTCAAAGCATCGCATTTTTGGTTGATACCGCAGCCCTTGTGACTGTTGTTGTCAGAAAGCCCTGGAGGTTAAACAGTGTCAAGTTATACTGCAGCCCTTATGACTGTGTGGTTCACAGGGTAAAGTTACACATACTAACAGCCATAATTTCAGTACTTAAACCAACATGGTTATTATCATCACTAATATACTCTTACTAGTGGCCTTTACGGTGTTGATGTCAAAGCAACGTACAATTAGAGAGCAGGGATATTTCTCTCAGCAAGAGGTTGAAAGAGGGAGAAAATGGAGGGAGGAAATAAAGAGGTAGATGATTACTTTAAAGGGGCAATCCACAGTTGAAAAAATGATAATTATTTGATAATGATAATGTTACCACTTTCAAATTCATAGACAGAGATATAGATGCAAGGATCGACCAACCAAGATATCAACATTATAGTTATAAGCATGTTTTGAGGCTATGCACTGTTTGCTTACAAGTACAATGTTTACAAACATTGGAGTAAAACAAGTTTATATTTTGGGCTTCTGATGGAGTACGGTAGTTGAACTAAGCTCATAAGGAATCTATAAGTTATGTTATTCAAGAATCAATGGGTACATATCATACATTTATATGTCCAAAAATGTACAGTTGAAGTCAGAAGTTTACATACACCTTAGCCAAATACATTTAAACTCAGTTTTTCACAATTTCTGACATTTAATCCTAGTCAAAGGTCAGTTAGGATCACCACTTTATTTTAAGAATGTGAAATGTCAGAATAATAGTAGAGAGAATGATTTATTTCAGCTTTTATTTCTTTCATCACATTCCCAGTGGGTCAGAACACTCAATTAGTATTTGGTAGCATTGCCTTTAAATTGTTTAACTTGGGTCAAAGTGTCGGGTAGTCTTCCACAAGCTTCCCACAATAGGTTTGGTGAATTTTGGCCCATTCCTCCTGACAGAGCTGGTGTAACTGAGTCAGGTTTGTAGGACTCCTTGCTCGCACACGCTTTTTCAGTTCTGCCCACAAATGTTCTATAGGATTGAGGTCAGGGCTTTGTGATGGCCACTCCAATACCATGACTTTGTTGTCCTTAAGCCATTTTGCCACAACTTTGGAAGTATGCTTGGGGTCATTGTCCATTTGGAAGACCCATTTGCGACCAAGCTTTAACTTCCTGACTGATGTCTTGAGATGTTGCTTCAATATATCCACATAATTTTCTCTCCTCATGATGCCATCTATTTTTGTGAAGTGCACCAGTCCCTCCTGCTCCAAAGCACCCCCACAACATGATGCTGTCACCCCCGTGCTTCACGGTTGGGATGGTGTTCTTCGGCTTGCAAGCATCCCCCTTTTTCCTCCAAGCATAATGATGGTCATTATGACCAAACAGTTCTATTTTTGTTTCATGAGACCAGAGGACATTTCTCCAAAAAATATGATCCCCATGTGTAGTTGCAAGCCTTGGTCTGGCTTTTTTATGGCAGTTTTGGAGAAGTGGCTTCTTCCTTGCTGAGCGACCTTTCAGGTTATGTCGATATAGGACTCGTTTTACTGTAGATATAGATACTTTTGTACCTGTTTCCTCCAGCATCTTCACAAGGTCCTTTGCTGTTGTTCTGGGATTGATTTGCACTTTTCGCACCAAAGTACGTTCATCTCTAGGAGACAGAATGCGTCTCCTTCCTGAGCGGTATGACGGCTGCGTGGTCCCATGGTGTTTATACTTGTGTACTATTGTTTGTACAGATGAACGTGGTACCTTCAGTCGTTTGGAAATTGCTCCCAAGGATGAACCAGACTTGTGGAGGTCTACAATTATTTTTTTTGGCTGATTTCTTTTGATTTTCCCATGATGTCAAGCAAAGAGGCACTGAGTTTGAAGGTAGGCCTTGAAATACATCCACAGGTACACCTCCAATTGACTCAAATGATGTCAATTAGCCTATCAAAAGCTTCTAATGCCATGACATTTTTTTCTGGACTTTTCCAAGCTGTTTAAAGGCACAGTCAATTTAGTATGTGAACTTCTGACCCACTGGAATTGTAATACAGTGAATTATAAGTTAAATAATCTGTCTGTAAACAAGTGTTGGAAAGATTAGTTGTGTCATGCACAAAGTAGCAGTCCTAGTCCTAATCGACTTGCCAAAACTACAGTTCATTAACAAAAACGTTTGTGGAGTGGTTGAAAAACAACCGAGTTTTAATGACTCCAACCGAAGTGTATGTAAATCTCAAACACTTCAACTTTAGCAACTGCAGATTGCCCCTTTAAGGTGGTGAAAGTGGGAAGGGGCAGAAGACAGCACAGGACTTCCTTTTAGAAGTCATAAAATATGAAACAGTCTGATTCATCGTGGTAGGCTTTGCTAAGAAGCGTTCTGATGTAATAGCATATTGCATTCAGAGCATTTCTGTCCTCAGTCCAACCGTGAGTTGTATTTGAACACAGCGACCAACAGAGGGCACTGTTATCCTGTAGAAACAGCAGCCACAGCGGTAAAATGACTAGTTTCCTCTGGCAGGCCAAGCACATTGAACACACACGACTTGTCCTAAACCACCCTCAGAGTGGCAGGTTATCATTGCATTATGTGCCATTGATGTTGACGACATCCGCTGACCTCCCACTGTCTAGTCGACTATCTAATCAACATCTAGAGATCATCTATATTATGGTCAATTCTATCTAAAGCGTTTCAGCGGCAACAGGGGGTCCAATAGGGGAAATGAGAAATAATCATGGAAAAGCGGTTGATTGAGATAGTCAATGTTCAATCAAAACTCACATTTAACCCCTGCCTGCAAATGTTTGACTCTTTCTCTAGTCTCCGGGTGGATCTGAAGTAGAGAGGTGGAATCTTCCATGTTATTCTGGAATGTGGGATAAGACAGGGTCCCATGACATGGAGAAGAACAGCAAGGAGATTTCCTGGACCCCTCTTTGGTAAGAACAGCATGATCTTCTGACATTACCCATTAGGTTGATAATCAACACACACACACGCACACACACGCACACACACAAATACACACACACACACACACACACACACAAATACACGCATACACCTTTTCACACAATATAAGGAGGCTGTTATTTCCAGCAGCAGAAGAGAATGCTACTAATTTGAGTTTTTGTTGAGTTTACTAATGATGAAAGCCATTTATGCATACACTAATGGTGTAGGTCCACATATGGTGTTTGTTCTGCCTTTTAGCCAGGGGCGGACTGACCATCTGGCATTTCGGGCAAATGCCAGATGGGCTGGTCCAGTTTTAGCCCATTGGGCCTGTCTAACTTGGGTTTGTTGTGCAAAATTATCTTTATCTGAATAATATAGGGGGCCTCAAGGAATAAAATGGGCCGTTGAGGGGCCTCAAGAAAAAAAAAGGGCCTTCATGGGGGCCTCAAGGAAAACTATGGGCCAATATGTTAGAAATGCCAGAGCCGATTTCGGGCCCCAGTTTTATTATCTTTGACCTAGAAGTGGAGGCTTTCACCTACTGGAGAAATACTCAAAGATTAGATGTTCCATAACCTGTAGGTAGGTAGGAGTGGTTCTGAATGGATAGTTCATCACTTCTGCTCTTTTCCATAACCTGTAGGTACGTAGGAGTGGTTCTGAATGGATAGTTCATCACTTCTGCTCTTTTCCATAAGCTGTAGGTAGGTAGGAGTGGTTCTGAATTGATAGTTCATCACTTCTGCTCTTTTCCATAACCTGTAGGAAACACTATATATGGTCTATTCTTGGCATGTAGGTTTCTTACTTATGGTTGGCTTCTTACTTATGGTTGGCACAAATTGAGACATGGGGTAGGGGAATGGGTAGGTTATACTGTATGCAAATGTGGTACTGTAGTTGCTGTAGTATTTACTGTAGTGATTTTGCTGAATTTTATTTATTTATTTATTTATTTTACCTTTATTTAACCAGGTAGGCAAGTTGAGAACAAGTTCTCATTTACAATTGCGACCTGGCCAAGATAAAGCAAAGCAGTTCGACAGATAAAACGACACAGAGTTACACATGGAGTAAAAACAAACATACAGTCAATAATGCAGTATAAACAAGTCTATATACAATGTGAGCAAATGAGGTGAGAAGGGAGGTAAAGGCAAAAAAGGCCATGATGGCAAAGTAAATACAATATAGCAAGTAAAATACTGGAATGGTAGTTTTGCAATGGAAGAATGTGCAAAGTAGAAATAAAAATAATGGGGTGCAAAGGAGCAAAATAAATAAATAAATAAAAATTAAATACAGTTGGGAAAGAGGTAGTTGTTTGGACTAAATTATAGGTGGGCTATGTACAGGTGCAGTAATCTGTGAGCTGCACTGACAGTTGGTGCTTAAAGCTAGTGAGGGAGATAAGTGTTTCCAGTTTCAGAGATTTTTGTAGTTCGTTCCAGTCGTTGGCAGCAGAGAACTGGAAGGAGAGGCGGCCAAAGAAAGAATTGGTTTTGGGGGAGACTAGAGAGATATACCTGCTGGAGCGTGTGCTACAGGTGGAAGATGCTATGGTGACCAGCGAGCTGAGATAAGGGGGGACTTTACCTAGCAGGGTCTTGTAGATGACATGGAGCCAGTGGGTTTGGCGACGAGTATGAAGCGAGGGCCAGCCAACGAGAGCGTACAGGTCACAATGGTGGGTAGTATATGGGGCTTTGGTGATAAAACGGATTGCACTGTGATAGACTGCATCCAATTTGTTGAGTAGGGTATTGGAGGCTATTTTGTAAATGACATCGCCAAAGTCGAGGATTGGTAGGATGGTCAGTTTTACAAGGGTATGTTTGGCAGCATGAGTGAAGGATGCTTTGTTGCGAAATAGGAAGCCAATTCTAGATTTAACTTTGGATTGGAGATGTTTGATATGGGTCTGGAAGGAGAGTTTACGGTCTAACCAGACACCTAAGTATTTGTAGTTGTCCACGTATTCTAAGTCAGAGCCGTCCAGAGTAGTGATGTTGGACAGGCGGGTAGGTGCAGGTAGCGATCGGTTGAAGAGCATGCATTTAGTTTTACTTGTATTTAAGAGCAATTGGAGGCCACGGAAGGAGAGTTGTATGGCATTGAAGCTTGCCTGGAGGGTTGTTAACACAGTGTCCAAAGAAGGGCCGGAAGTATACAGAATGGTGTCGTCTGCGTAGAGGTGGATCAGGGACTCACCAGCAGCAAGAGCGACCTCATTGATGTATACAGAGAAGAGAGTCGGTCCAAGAATTGAACCCTGTGGCACCCCCATAGAGACTGCCAGAGGTCCGGACAGCAGACCCTCCGATTTGACACACTGAACTCTATCAGAGAAGTAGTTGGTGAACCAGGCGAGGCAATCATTTGAGAAACCAAGGCTGTCGAGTCTGCCGATGAGGATATGGTGATTGACAGAGTCGAAAGCCTTGGCCAGATCAATGAATACGGCTGCACAGTAATGTTTCTTATCGATGGCGGTTAAGATATCGTTTAGGACCTTGAGCGTGGCTGAGGTGCACCCATGACCAGCTCTGAAACCAGATTGCATAGCAGAGAAGGTATGGTGAGATTCGAAATGGTCGGTAATCTGTTTGTTGACTTGGCTTTCGAAGACCTTAGAAAGGCACGGTAGGATAGATATAGGTCTGTAGCAGTTTGGGTCAAGAGTGTCCCCCCCTTTGAAGAGGGGGATGACCGCAGCTGCTTTCCAATCTTTGGGAATCTCAGATGACACGAAAGAGAGGTTGAACAGGCTAGTAATAGGGGTGGCAACAATTTCGGCAGATAATTTTAGAAAGAAAGGGTCCAGATTGTCTAGCCCGGCTGATTTGTAGGGGTCCAGATTTTGCAGCTCTTTCAGAACATCAGCTGAATGGATTTGGGAGAAGGAGAAATGGGGAAGGCTTGGGCGAGTTGCTGTTGGGGGTGCAGTGCTGTTGTCCGGGGTAGGAGTAGCCAGGTGGAAAGCATGGCCAGCCGTAGAAAAATGCTTATTGAAATTCTCAATTATGGTGGATTTATCAGTGGTGACAGTGTTTCCTATCTTCAGTGCAGTGGGCAGCTGGGAGGAGGTGTTCTTATTCTCCATGGACTTTACAGTGTCCCAGAACTTTTTTGAGTTAGTGTTGCAGGAAGCAAATTTCTGCTTGAAAAAGCTAGCCTTGGCTTTTCTAACTGCCTGTGTATAATGGTTTCTAGCTTCCCTGAACAGCTGCATATCACGGGGGCTGTTCGATGCTAATGCAGAACGCCATAGGATGTTTTTGTGTTGGTTAAGGGCAGTCAGGTCTGGGGAGAACCAAGGGCTATATCTGTTCCTGGTTCTAAATTTCTTGAATGGGGCATGTTTATTTAAGATGGTTAGGAAGGCATTTAAAAAAAAATATCCAGGCATCCTCTACTGAGATCAATATCCTTCCAGGATACCCCGGCCAGGTCGATTAGAAAGGCCTGCTCGCAGAAGTGTTTCAGGGAGCGTTTTACAGTGATGAGTGGAGGTCGTTTGACCGCTGACCCATTACGGATGCAGGCAATGAGGCAGTGATCGCTGAGATCTTGGTTGAAGACAGCAGAGGTGTATTTAGAGGGGAAGTTGGTTAGGATGATATCTATGAGGGTGCCCGTGTTTAAGGCTTTGGGGAGGTACCTGGTAGGTTCATTGATAATTTGTGTGAGATTGAGGGCATCAAGTTTAGATTGTAAGATGGCTGGGGTGTTAAGCATGTTCCAGTTTAGGTCGCCTAGCAGCACGAACTCTGAAGATAGATGGGGGGCAATCAGTTCACATATGGTGTCCAGAGCACAGATGGGGGCAGAGGGTGGTCTATAGCAGGCGGCAACGGTGAGAGACTTGTTTTTAGAGAGGTGTATTTTTAAAAGTAGAAGTTCAAATTGTTTGGGTACAGACCTGGATAGTAGGACAGAACTCTGCAGGCTATCTTTGCAGTAGATTGCAACACCGCCCCCTTTGGCAGTTCTATCTTGTCTGAAAATGTTGTAGTTTGGAATTAAAATGTCTGAATTTTTGGTGGTCTTCCTAAGCCAGGATTCAGACACAGCTAGAACATCCGGGTTGGCAGAGTGTGCTAAAGCAGTGAATAGAACAAACTTAGGGAGGAGGCTTCTAATGTTAACATGCATGAAACCAAGGCTATTACGGTTACAGAAGTCGTCAAAAGAGAGCGCCTGGGGAATAGGAGTGGAGCTAGGCACTGCAGGGCCTGGATTCACCTCTACATCGCCAGAGGAACATAGGAGGAGTAGAATAAGGGTACGGCTAAAAGCTATGAGAATTGGTCGTCTAGAACATCTGGAACATAGAGTAAAAGGAGGTTTCTGGGGGCGATAAAATAGCATCAAGGTATAATGTACAGACAAATGTATGGTAGGATGTGAATACAGTGGAGGTAAACTTAGGTATTGAGTGATGAAGAGAGAGATATTGTCTCTAGAAACATCGTTGAAACCAGGAGATGTCATTGCATGTGTGGGTGGTGGAACTAATAGGTTGGATAAGGTATAGTGAGCAGGACTAGAGGCTCTACAGTGAAATAAGCCAATAAACACTAACCAGAACAGCAATGGACAAGACATATTGACATTAAGGAGAGGCATGCTTAGTCGAGTGATCAAAAGGGTCCGGTGAGTGGAGAGGTTGGTTGGTGATTTAGACAGCTAGCCAGGGCATCGGTAGCAAGCTAGCATAGGATGGAGGTCTGTTGTTAGCCACCTCCTGCGTTCCGTCAGTAGATCAGTGGGGTTCCGTGTGGTAGAGGGGATCAATCCAAATCACACAACAACAACAAAAATAAAAACAATAGATATAGTTATAGAGGCCCAAGAAGAAAACATAACAACAATAATAAAAAATTTAAAAATTGTCCGATTGTCTATTCAGATAGCAGCCGGTAAGACAGCTAACGGTTAGCAGGCCGCAGATGGGCGTTCAGGCAACGTCGCGACGGAGGAGCCAGCCGAATAACTCCTTCGGGTAGATAACGTCGGCAGTCCAGTTGTGAAGGCCCGGTGGGGCTCCGCGAAGGCAGAAAAACGGGTCCGGATAGGTGACCGCAGCCCAGGTGTGATTGATGGAACTCAGGAGTGATTGACGGAGCTTGCTAGCTCCGGAACAACTGATGTTTGCTCCGGAATCGACGAATATAGTATACTGTAGTATTTACTATAGTATTCTATGATGTACTACAACATGATATAGTAATACTACACATGATCGAGGCATACTTCAGTGTGTGGTATAGTATTCTACAGTATACTACAGATTACTACAAAATTATATAGTAAGTACTGTAGTACCCCTTTCTAGTAAACTGAAGCATTTTTTCATGTGGGCTGAAATTATTTATTTTACAGTATGCTCTATTTTACAGTACTGCGTTTCAGTCATGAATATTCACATTTTTCTGTAATAAAAAAAAAAGTGGTAACAGTTTGAAATGTATTCCTAATGGTTCTTGTGTTTTCCTCCTCTCTCTAGAATGGGTTGATGCTGGTCCTGCTGGAGCTGATAATCTGAATTTGTCTGTCAGCCACCTAGCTCCCCCTCCTCCAAACACAACCACTGCCCATGTCCTGATCCCAGTGGTCCAGCTTGTCTGTGGTAAGTCCCTCCCTCCCTCCCCTGCCCTCCCTCCCCTGCCCTCCCTCCCCTGCCCTCCCTACCCTGCCCTCCCTCCCCTGCCCTCCCTCCCTCCCCTGCCCTCCCTCCCCTGCCCTCCCTCCCTCCCCTGCCCTCCCTCCCCTGCCCTGCCCTCCCTCCCCTGCCCTCCCTCCCCTGCCCTCCCTCCCCTGCCCTCCCTCCCCTGCCCTCCCTTCCTTGCCCTACCCTCGCCTCTTTAGTTTTTTTTCTATTAAAAGCACATTAAGTCTATGCTTAACTAAAGATGCCCAGTGCAGTCCATAGGCCTACACCCGAGGCCTACACCCAAGCTGCTGCAGAATTTAATGTGTAGTGCCAGGGTTGCAAAGGGCCATCTCTGAGGGTCTGGTGACTTTCTTTGCCTCTCGCCTCTGTCTGTTTGTTGTGCCACTGTCAACACACACACACACACACACACACACACACACACACACACACGCACACACACACACACACACACACACACACACACACACACACACACACACACACACACACACACACACACACACACACACACACACACACACACACACACACACACACACACACACACACACACACACACACACACGTGGGGCTAAGGCCACTCTCCCTCTGACACCCTGGGTATCTTGTGTCCTTTGTCACCACAACTGGCAGCTTTAGCTTACAGCCAGTCAGTGCAGGAGTGTGCAAGTGCAGGCATTTGTGTGTCATTTCTTGTGCATTTGGTGTCTGTGTGTGTGGTCTGTAGCCTACTTGTCAGGGATAAAAATGTGTCCTAGTCTCCAAGCTTTAAGTGCTCACTGTGCCACACAAGTGGGTGGTGAATGGTGATACATACAGTATGATTAGAAGCCTCTTACTTGGGCCCTTCTGTGATGTATTCTACAGTGTTTGTATAGTCATCCCGGTCACCAAGCTATGAGATTGAAGACCTACGGCTGAGAACATGCCACCTCCCTCTGTACATGTGGGTGAGATGCTCCGGGTGCCAGTTCAACTGACGTGGTCAAGTTCAATTTATATCACACTAATGTGTCGGCAGTATTAGACAAAGTGTTTCTATTGACCCCAGGATCAACAGCGCAGGTATAAACAGGCACACATACACACACACACATCTCCCTCAACTACCAGCAAAATGTACACAGTCAATTAATCATCTCAAAACAAGTGATGTATGCTTCAGATACCCTACGAGAAGACAGTCGAAGAGAGAGAGGGAGGAGAAAAAAGAGAGAGGAGGGAAAGGAGAGAGTAGAACACAGAGAGAGAGACCCTAGAGCATGGTACATGTAGCTTTATCCATCTAAACACAAAGGGAGACAAAGTCCCCTCTCTCTTCTGTGCCCTCCGCAGATCCTTAATGGAAGAGACAGATATTACAGACTACCACTAGTGCTTCCACTAGCTGCACCCCGCAGTACTCTGGCTGGTTATAATCTCTGTCCTATATCCATGGTGGTGCAGTACTCTGGCTAGTTATAATCTCCTACCTATATCCATGGTGGTGCAGTACTCTGGCTGTTTATAATCTCTGTCCTATATCCATGGTGGTGCAGTACTCTGGCTGTTTATAATCTCTGTCCTATATCCATGGTGGTGCAGTACTCTGGCTGGTTATAATCTCTGTCCTGTATCCATGGTGGTGCAGTATTCTGGCTGGTTATAATCTCTGTCCTATATCCATGGTGGTGCAGTACTCTGGCTGGTTATAATCTCTGTCCTGTATCCATGGTGGTGCAGTACTCTGGCTGTTTATAATCTCTGTCCTATATCCATGGTGGAGTAGTACTCTGGCTGGTTATAATCTCTGTCCTGTATCCCTGGTGGTGCAGTACTCTGGCTGGTTATAATCTGTGTCCTGTATCCATGGTGGTGCAGTACTCTGGCTGGTTATAATCTCTGTCCTATATCCATGGTGGTGCAGTACTCTGGCTGGTTATAATCTCTGTCCTATATCCATGGTGGTGCAGTACTCTGGAGGGTTATAATCTCTGTCCTGTATCCATGGTGGTGCAGTACTCTGGCTGGTTATAATCTCTGTCCTGTGTCCATGGTGGTGCAGTACGCTGGCTGGTTATAATCTCTGTCCTGTATCCCTGGTGGTGCAGTACTCTGGCTGGTTATAATCTCTGTCCTATATCCATGGTGGTGCAGTACTCTGGCTGGTTGTAGTCTCTGTCCTATATCCATGGTGGTGCAGTACTCTGGCTGGTTATAATCTCTGTCCTGTATCCCTGGTGGTGCAGTACTCTGGCTGGTTGTAATCTCTGTCCTATATCCATGGTGGTGCAGTACTCTGGAGGGTTATAATCTCTGTCCTGTATCCATGGTGGTGCAGTATTCTGGCTGGTTATAATCTCTGTCCTATATCCATGGTGGTGCAGTACTCTGGCTGTTTATAATCTCTGTCCAATATCCATGGTGGTGCAGTACTCTGGCTGGTTATAATCTCTGTCCTATATCCATGGTGATGTAGTACTCTGGCTGGTTATAATCTCGGTCCTGTATCCACGGTGGTGCAGTACTCTGGCTGGTTGTAGTCTCTGTCCTATTTCCATGGTGGTGCAGTACTCTGGCTGGTTATAATCTCTGTCCTGTATCCCTGGTGGTGCAGTACTCTGGCTGGTTATAATCTCTGTCCTATATCCATGGTGGTGCAGTACTCTGGCTGGTTATAATCTCTGTCCTGTATCGATGGTGCTGCGGTACTTTGGCTGGTTATAATCTCTGTCCTATATCCATGGTGGTGCAGTACTCTGGCTGGTTATAATCTCTGTCCTGTATCCATGGTGGTGCAGTACTCTGGCTGGTTATAATCTCTGTCCTATATCCATGGTGGTGCAGTACTCTGGCTGGTTATAATCTCTGTCCTATATCCATGGTGGTGCAGTACTCTGGCTGGTCATAATCTCTGTCCTGTATCCATGGTGGTGCAGTACTCTGGCTGGTTATAATTTCTGTCTTGTATCGATGGTGCTGCGGTACTTTGGCTTGTTATAATCTCTGTCCTATATCCATGGTGATGCAGTACTCTGGCTGGTTATAATCTCTGTCCTGTATCCATGGTGGTGCAGTACTCTGGCTGGTTGTAGTCTCTGTCCTATATCCATGGTGGTGCAGTACTCTGGCTGGTAAAATCTCTGTCCTATATCCATGGTGGTGCAGTACTCTGGCTGGTTATAATCTCTGTCCTGTATCCATGGTGGTGCAGTACTCTGGCTGGTTATAATCTCTGTCCTATATCCATGGTGGTGCAGTACTCTGGCTAGTTATAATCTCTGTCCTATATCCATGGTGGTGCAGTACTCTGGCTGTTTATAATCTCTGTCCTATATCCATGGTGGTGCAGTACTCTGGCTGTTTATAATCTCTGTCCTGTATCGATGGTGCTGCGGTACTTTGGCTGGTTATAATCTCTGTCCTGTATACATGGTGGTGCAGTACTCTGGCTGGTTATAATCTCTGTCCTATATCCATGGTGGTGCAGTACTCTGGCTGGTTGTAGTCTCTGTCCTATATCCATGGTGGTGCAGTACTCTGGCTGGTTATCATCTCTGTCCTGTATCCCCGGTGGTGCAGTACTCTGGCTTGTTATAATCTCTGCCCTGTTTCCATGTTGGTGCAGTACTCTGGCTGGTTATAATCTCTGTCCTATATCCATGGTGGTGCAGTACTCTGGCTGTTTATGATCTCTGTCCTATATCCATGGTGGTGCAGTACTCTGGCTGTTTATAATCTCTGTCCTATTTCCATGGTGGTGCAGTAGTCTGGCTGGTTATAATCTCTGTCCTGTATCCCTGGTGGTGCAGTACTCTGGCTGGTTATAATCTTTGTCCTATATCCATGGTGGTGCAGTACTCTG
Source organism: Oncorhynchus kisutch (assembly GCF_002021735.2). NCBI lineage: Eukaryota > Metazoa > Chordata > Actinopteri > Salmoniformes > Salmonidae > Oncorhynchus > Oncorhynchus kisutch. The sequence goes on along the minus strand of NC_034189.2, from coordinate 49,435,585 downwards.
GCTGGTTATAGTCCCTGTCCTATATCCATGGTGGTGCAGTACTCTGGCTGGTTATAATCTCTGTCCTGTATCGATGGTGCTGCGGTACTTTGGCTGGTTATAATCTCTGTCCTGTGTCCAGGGTCGTGCAGTACTCTGGCTGGTTTTAATCCCTGTCCTGTATCGATGGTGCTGCGGTACTTTGGCTGGTTATAATCTCTGTCCTATATCCATGGTGATGCAGTACTCTGGTTGGTTATAATCTCTGTCCTGTATCCATGGTGGTGCAGTACTCTGGCTGGTCATAGTCCCTGTCCTGTATCGATGGTGCTGCGGTACTTTGGCTGGTTATAATCTCTGTCCTGTATCCATGGTGACGCAGTACTCTGGCTGGTTTTAATCCCTGTCCTGTATCGATGGTGCTGCGGTACTTTGGCTGGTTATAATCTCTGTCCTATATCTATGGTGATGCAGTACTCTGGCTGGTTATAATCTCTGTCCTATATCCATGGTGGTGCAGTATTCTGGCTGGTTATAATCTCTGTCCTATATCCATGGTGGTGCAGTACTCTGGCTGGTTGTAATCTCTGTCCTATATCCATGGTGGTGCAGTATTCTGGCTGGTTATAATCTCTGTCCTATATCCATGGTGGTGCAGTACTCTGGCTGGTTATAATCTCTGTCCTGTGTCCAGGGTCGTGCAGTACTCTGGCTGGTTTTAATCCCTGTCCTGTATCGATGGTGCTGCGGTACTTTGGCTGGTTATAATCTCTGTCCTATATCCATGGTGATGCAGTACTCTGGTTGGTTATAATCTCTGTCCTGTATCCATGGTGGTGCAGTACTCTGGCTGGTCATAGTCCCTGTCCTGTATCGATGGTGCTGCGGTACTTTGGCTGGTTATAATCTCTGTCCTGTATCCATGGTGACGCAGTACTCTGGCTGGTTTTAATCCCTGTCCTGTATCGATGGTGCTGCGGTACTTTGGCTGGTTATAATCTCTGTCCTATATCTATGGTGATGCAGTACTCTGGCTGGTTATAATCTCTGTCCTATATCCATGGTGGTGCAGTATTCTGGCTGGTTATAATCTCTGTCCTATATCCATGGTGGTGCAGTACTCTGGCTGGTTGTAATCTCTGTCCTATATCCATGGTGGTGCAGTATTCTGGCTGGTTATAATCTCTGTCCTATATCCATGGTGGTGCAGTACTCTGGCTGGTTATAATCTCTGTCCTGTATCCATGGTGATGCAGTACTCTGGCTGGTTATAATCCCTGTCCTGTATCCATGGCGCTGCAGTACTTTGGCTGGTTGTAGTCTCTGTCCTGACCTACATGTCCGATGTCATCACATAGCACTAAACCGTATAACCCACATGTCTGATATCATCACTAATCCTAACCATGGACGGATTTTCCATCAATGTGGTCATTTGATTTAATTAGTGTAACTTGTACTGTATAGGATATGTTATTTAAGCAATTACACCCAAGGGGTGTGTGGTATATAGCCAATATACCAATATATGCCTTATTGCTGTTATAAATGGGTTACCAACGTAATTAGAGCATTAAAAAGAAATGGTTTATCATACCAGTGGTATACTGTCTGATATACCACGGCTGTCAGCCAATCAGCATTCAGGGCTCAAACCACCCTGTTTATAATGACTTATAGAACACTGACAAATCTACAAATCGCGCGTTGAGAAATGATGTCGCAAAAACAACAATCTATTGAGGAGGTGAATAGCGTCAGTGAATGTTGCGTTTGATTAGAAGTTGAAAGGACTATTCCTCTGTATATACGGATGCTGGCATTACTAAAGGAAGACCACATACCGTGATGTGACACAAGAGACAGACCAACACGGTTAAAGTTCCATTTCACCCCATTCATTATTGGTTTTGGCTGCAAGGCAATGTGGACCCATTACTGGCTGCATTGACCACATCAGTGGAGAGGGTCAGGCCATATTTTCCATTAGGGGCTGGGATTGTTGGTGTGGATTATGGGGCTGTGGGGGCACAGAGGGGAAGGGGAGGCTTTTAGAAGGGGAGGGGAGAGGAAGCAGCCCGGCAGAGGAGGTCTGTTGTTTTGACTGAGACAGAAAGAAGTGCCTTGCACTCTTATCCCCACGGGCGTGTAATGCTGGTCATTGGGATGAAAAGATGGTCAAAGATTACACGACTCTATTCTATGATCAAAACTGGACATCAGGGCCCAGTTTTTCAAAAGCGATGCGCAGAAATATAAAATGCCTAGAAACAGAATGAATAGAGCGGGAGTCCCCATTCAAGTCAATGATACGTCCGTCCTATTCATTCTATTTCTATGCATTTAATCCTATCCAATAGGCAAAATCCAGATCACTTTAGAAAAACTGGGCCCTTGTTAAACTTGTTAAAGCACCATTCTGCCTGGCTGTAAAGTGTGTTGTAAGACAAATCTTATTCAGTGTCTGTTTGTTAGGTACTGTAGACAATGCATGGGACCAAGGGCATGTGGCTTGTGGCTTCTCCGCAATCAATAATGACATTTTTAATGATCATGCAGCCCAGGATACGTCAGTTGGTTGCATAAAAAGTATTGATTTAAAATGTTCATTGGGTCAGGGGAAGTGCTTAGATAATCACTTCCACAAAAGTCCCTTTGTGAAACACACACACACACGCAAACGCACACACACACACACACACACACACACACACACACACACACACACACACACACACACACACACACACACACACACACACACACACACATAGACACATAGACACATAGACACATAGACACATAGACACACTCACACAACACTCGTTATTTGGTACCTTAGTGAGGTCAGCCCCGCCTCCTTCAGTCACCACGTCAACAATCACTAGCGGGATCGGCTGTTCCTCCTGATCCCTCTCTCCCTCGCTCCCTCTCTTCTTCACGCCCTTCTGCCTCCATCAGGCCTGCCTGTACCTGACAGGGGACTGGGGAGGCTATGGGGAGGGTGCTTCTCCCACGAGGGCTAGTCTGGGTTGGGCTGGGCTGGGCTGGTCACCTTGCTGGAGGCTATGAGGGAAAGTTTACATATAGAAGCAGGCCAGCCAGCCCATACCTCAGAGTGTCCGTTGTCCTCCATGTTTGTCTGGTCCCAAACTGAACCTCCATCTCCTCCTCTGGAACTTTCCCTTCATCTGAACCGGTAAGATACTGTATACTGCCTGACCATATGAATACTACTAGGTAAAGAGGCCTTCTACAAGACTCACTCTGGACCTTTTGCATGGACTTGAGATGTAAATATCCTTGCCATCTCAAGTGCATAACTAGTATGTGTGGATGCTATCGGGGTTTGTATATGTTTATTGCAAAACATGCACTGTGACTGCCTTGGGATATGGAGGAATACATTGGCCACGTCCCAATACTCTCAAATGTATTTCTTTCCTTATGTCCTTTCCTTCATGAGCACTGATAGGTGCAACGACTGGGACAGGTTTCCCAGTTCCACAATATCACTTTCACCTATCAAGTCCTTTCAGATCAGTGGGCCCTAAGGAAAGGAGACAAGGAGAGGACGCTGTCTAAAACTATAGGGACAAGGCCTTACATGGTAATAACTTGAGGAAAAATGGTAAAGTTCAAGTCTGTGTCTGTGGGGCTTCCATCATGTACTCTTGGTTTTGAAGGAGAGCCAACAGCGTTATTTGAATATAAAGCAGATTCCCTGTGACACTATGCCTCTCTCAGCCTCTTGTGATTCAATGTGGAGCAAATTTAATGCTCTATTTGTGGTATTCTCCCATGGGCCAATCGACAGGCGGGGCGGTAGGGCGGCTGTGGGGATCATTCTGTGTTTTTGGGGGGATAGATAGATAGATAGATAGATAGATAGATAGATAGATAGATAGATAGATAGATAGATAGACATTGAGTGTTTAAGAGGACATATATAAACCGAGATATGCTTCTTGCTTCCCTCTGAACAATTCAAATTTAGGTGGGACACACTCCTCATTGTTTGTGTTGCCCCTAATCCAATGCCTGTACCCCCGTAGCCCACATCGCCCCCCTTAAACCCTCCACCCCCTAAACCCTACATTCTGTCTGTGCTGCTGGGGTCCCTGCACAACTGTCCATCTGACACCGGGTTGGATTTTAGCTGGATTGGATAATCTGGACGGGATGCCTCTAAAGCTCCCTGTAATTCCACAAACACTCACACACACACGCAGATTAAAAGCCAGCCGGGAGGAGCCAGGTTGGTTCGAGGGCGGCTGGATCTTACGACAGACATGTGATGTGGGGTCTGGGCTTTGATCTCTGCATCGCCATCTCTCTACCAGCCTCATCCTCCAGGGCACACAGACCACCACCCCAACCCACAAACCAACCACTAACCCTGGTAGTCCCTTGTCACAGACCACCACTCCAACCCACAAACCAACCACTAACCCTGGTAGTCCCTTGTCACAGACCACCACCCCAACCCACAAACCAACCACTAACCCTGGTAGTCCCTTGTCACAGACGTTGGGGGTCTGTGGGTTTGTGCTGGCGTTCCGTGGCGGTTGTTGTATCTGAAAATACTTTGGGTGTTGTGTTCATGATCAGCAAGAGAAGAAGGTGGTGGGTTGGTGGGTTGGTGAGTTGGTGAGTTGGTGAGTTGGTGGGTTGGTGAGTTGGTGAGTTGGTGAGTTGGTGGGTTGGTGAGTTGGTGAGTTGGTGGGTTGGTGAGTTGGTGGGTTGGTGGGTTGGTGAGTTGGTGAGTTGGTGGGTTGGTGAGTTGGTGGGTTGGTGAGTTGGTGGGTTGGTGAGTTGGTGAGTTGGTGGGTTGGTGGGTTGGTGAGTTGGTGAGTTGGTGGGTTGGTGAGTTGGTGAGTTGGTGGGTTGGTGGGTTGGTGGGTTGGTGAGTTGGTGGGTTGGTGAGTTGGAACAATTGACCTACAGGACAGGCGAGTGCCTGGGGGTGGCTATGCAGACTTTGACACCCCGCCTCTGTATGCCCCAATGCCCCAATGCCAGTGTGCCTCACTAGTGTGCCTCCCTTTGTTTTCTGTTTGGGGGTCGGGGAGGGGGGGATGGTGACCCCATCCCGCCTCATCATACAGCCTATTTACAGTAGACCACAACATCGTCAGTGTAGTCAGGGTATCACACTGCCACAAATTGTTCGGCTAGGATGCAAGGCTGTTTCATTTCGTCATTTTATTTACAGAGGGGTCACGGGTTCTCTGTCTCGCCCATGTGATTTGGCCTTTCCAACCAATCAGATATCCCGATCCAGACTGGGCATAGCAAAGGGGAGAGGGAAAAAAATCATTTTCATTCTGTGTTTTTTTAATCTTTTGCGAAACGTCGAAAGTGGTCGCCATCTGTTTAACGCTGCACGAAGGTAATACCTATTTTTCAGCTTCTAGATCAGGTTTGAGGAAGGCCTCTGATGAGTCCAATGGTCATATTGTTACTATTCAAATATGCATTTATTTTTATAAACATATATGGTGGAAATGTAAAATAGTGCAATTGACTGTATCATATGTACGTACAGTAGGCTAGTGTTAGACCATGTGTAAAAAAGGCTTCATGGGTAGTCTCCTGGCTTTAAACTGGCAGCAGGAGATATTGGCCAATGTTGAGTTGGGAAATGTCTTCAATAATTAATGAATGTCTGTAGAGTTATCGTTAAGTGGCGCGGGAACAGCAGCCGTTGACATGTTGCGAGTTTATTATCTCACTCCCATCGTTATTTGAAACCCCTTTGTTTTGTAATACAGTGGACATCGATCTGACTCCATTGTTTTAGCCGTTGCTCTTAGTGTGTCCTTCATTAGGCAAATACAAAGGGTGACCCCATGTGTGTGCTGTGAAAGTATTTCTGTATTCCCTTGAGAATCGCCGGTTAGCTTGTTGGTTGGTTGGACCCCTTGTGGTCCCTCCATGTTCCCTGCTATTGACTCACCCTTGTGATCGTATACATTGGGGCTAATTGTTTAATGGAATTATCAGTTAATTGTTCCTTTAAGGTGGGTTCTAATGACATTGTGATGTTTTGCAGATCAGAAGTGGCGTCGTTCTATTGCGATAGGTTCCGCTGACCTTGTCCACACTGAATGGTAACAGAACCTGATAGCCCATGAGATGGATGTATCTAATCCTCACGACCATTATCCCAATCATCCTCACTATCAAATTAGCTCTCTTGATGGTGTTCTTGGTCTGTAGGAACAGTCAGCGTGTCATTTGGCATTATCACTAATTCATGTGAACCGTGGGATTGAACTAAGGAAGCGCCAAATCGTTGGAATGTACCTTTCCTCCGTAATGGTTAGGACAGGTTTAAAAAGATCACATAATTGTTCAAATATTGCATAATCGACATTTCAAATAACAATACCGAAGGCTGGCACTATTTTCTGTTGTTGAAATGATCAAATTAATATTTGTATTGGAATTTAGAAAACTAAATATCATTGTAATCTATCAAGGAAGTAAAAATACTACGATCAAAAATGATATTATAGAATTTCAAAATGATAAAAAAAGATGTGTTTACACTCGACCCATTTAACGTGACTGTGATCTGTAAATCCATGCATGCTCATTCAGAGGAGCCTTGACTTAGTGACAAGCTGTGATCTCATGTACATTTGTGGGGAATCTAAGATGGCCGACCGCACGCTCTTCTTTTACCACCACAGCCACAGTACAACATGGTAATGCTACAACGCAAAACGGGGTCTACATTCTCTATCCCGTCGTAGGCAATGGCACATTTTACAACCCCATTTTGTGATTGGATTCTAATTAGGGGACAGTGACAAGTGTTTTTGGGGCCACCCATGCCCCATCCCTCTCTTCTCTCCAGTGTCGCCTGGCCTGGTGAGGGCACTACTCAGTGCGAGGGAGTGAGTGGTCGCCCCTGTTTTGACTGTGATGTAGGCTGAGGTCTCAGCGCAGGGGCGGCTGATCTAGAGTGACAGCTCTAGAGTGTACTGTCACAGCCGGGTAGAGGAGAGGAAGGCCGTTCGCTCAGCACCACAGACGCCCCCTCCCCCTCCCCAGCCCCCTTCTCCCCCCTCCAATCACACTGCAACAAAAGCCTAGTTAGCGTCAGATGAGACCAGAGCTGCTGCTCACATCTCAGTGTCCTGCATCTACAACACATTCTATTCTATTCTATTCTATATTCATTGTCCCCCATGTAAGAGTTTCTTTTTCAAAGGAAGATCTGACAACTTGGGTGGGTGCAATTCTGTCTCTGGCCACTTCGGTACAACAAGTATATTTGGTTATTTTATTTTCCAACAGCAACACAAGTTCAACTTGAATATTTAATATCAACATGTACTTCTCTGCTGTCCACTGTGGCCCTTACTTACTGACAGCAGGGCATTTTGAATCCAGCATTCCAATCTATTAGAAGTAGAATGGTGATTTTAGTGACAGGCTCAGTCATGCAGGAGACGGTTCTGCCTGAGTCATGAAGGTAGATGGAGTTCTTCATATGGGGTTTCCTTCTGTGACGTCCTCATGGTATTGGGGTTACATGGGACATCCTTAAGGCTCAACATAGGCCGTCTAAAAGGTTAGAGGTGAGAGGTCAACGGTGATTGACGGGGCATATCGGTGCTATTTGAGGGTGCTGACTTGCTTTTAGTGAGTAGTTCACTGCAGCTATTTTCCTAATGAAAAGTCTGTTTAGTGCGTTCAGAATGTAGAATGGACTGGATCCCCTGGCTGACATTTCTCTTGGCTCCTCATAACAGATTACAATGCTGCGTCACTCATCTCTTATCTTTGCCAGCAAACGTGGCCAGCCAAAGAGAATACAGCTACGATTTGTGTGCCATCCGTAACATATGTATTCCCTTTTCTAGTTTGCTTGTGTGTTAACGCATGCTCTATTAATTACACTATGATTGAGTTCAAAGGTCATTTGCAGAATCAGGGTTATTCTCAATTAGAGTCGGAGCAGGCAAACATACAGAGTATATGAATGTGGGGTGCACTGCTTGTGAAGAGCCAACGTCTTGAGTCACCCTCAGTTTAGTGGTCTCCCTCTCTACTGCTTTGGTTCACAAGGGTATGCTTATGGAGGGTTTATATCAAAATCATAACGACATATCTCTAGCTCGGTGGATTAAAATGGAACAGATGACGGGGCTTTGGCCTAGATCATACTGCAAGTTCTGTCCTCCCTTTTCCCATTCCTCCAGATCTCAGTCTTTTTCTCACGTGCCCTGTAAGAGCCTTTGGCTTGATGTTTCATATAATCAGTCTCTGACTTTATGGAGATTTTCAAACAAAACACATTTTCCAACACAATCTCCAATCTCTAATAAGGAAATCTTAAAGATGCTGATTGCATGTTCTCTTTGGTCTAAGCTTGAGCAAGCATAGAGTACACACATGCACATGCACCAACTCACACACAGCTGACCGGAAGCAGGGAAGGGCAGAGGTGAGGCCGGATAAGGTGAGGCAACACTACAGAGAAAATTGCTGGCTCATTTCTACAGTGCATGATAAGACTGCAGTGCTGATCCACTTCCAGTCAGTGCGTTCCTTTCTTTTGCCCAGCACTAATCAAGGCATCTGGGCGGCCTCTGTCTGTCAGTCACCCAATTCTCCCAAATACCTTTCTCTCCATTTCTTCTTTCCTTCCTGACTGCTGACAGAATCATTTCAGGTGATCAGTGATGGCGTCACTTCTATTTAAGTCTCACCTGTCTCAGTGGAGGGGGCCGTGACTGTACTCACTCAGAGCTCTCTCCTGCCCACCCTCTTCAGATACTGAAGACAGCTATCTTTTCATATTTAGTCAAGTGTTCTCGGTCACTCACAGTCCAGTGGTTCTACATAAGAGGAGGCATCCTCCATTGTTAGCTCTACATTAAAGAGCCAAGGAATGAAAAGAAAGACAGGCAGATGTAAAGCTTCTTCTCCGGGAGTGATGCTGCAGCCTGCTGTATTTTCTGCACTGGGCTGAGGGCAGGCAGGGCAGCAGACGAAGGGAGGGATGAAAGAACAGGAAGAGCCATTTTGTGCGCGGTGTTGTCCACCCGAGCGTAAAGCGTGATTAATTCAATAGCAGAGCACCATAGAGGAGGAGGCCAGCAGCTCTGCAGCTCAACATAGCTCTCTCTGACCCACTTACTAACTACATCAGATGTCACGAGAAATACTGCTCTCTCTCTCTCTCTACCTCTCTACCACTTTCTCTCACTATCTCTCTACCTCTCTCTCTCTCTACCTCTACCTCTACCTCTACCACTCTACCTCTCTCTCTCTCTCCCTCTACCTCTTTATCTCTCTCTCTCCCTCTACCTCTTTATCTCTCCATCTCTCTTTTTCTCTCTATCTCCCATTTTCTTTATTTCCAACTTGTTGATGTAATAACTCTGTTAACAGAGAGGATTGAGACATATACACATACAACACATACATTGTCCAGAGCACTGAAAATACACTTGAAAACACTATTGGTCAAATGCAGACAATTGGTTTTGATAATGTAGTGTTCGGTCGGACGCATCTATTAACCTTCACTCTGTTGCCTCACTCTTGAATACAGTGGTATTGTGTCCTGAATTGCATACCCTACTAATAGATTCTAATACATAACTGATTGCGCTCAGATTCAAATGTGAACGGTTTGGGATTAAATTAAATATCATTCAACCAAGGGACACAATAGGCACATTTGAAGATAAAACAGGATTTTTAATTTTAAATGTCTTTTTTTATGCTGCCGCTGTCTCAAATAGAGTTCCGTCTGAGAATGGTGCCTAATATTTAGCTCTTGAAATAAAAAGCAAGTTGACTGGAAGGCATGGATGGGGCATGGATGAATCATGAGTCTGTGACCTAATTCTATTCTGCTGCAGTGGATGAGGGAGAAGGTGGTGGATGGTAGGAGAGCTATTCAAACACACCACCAGGCACACGTGAGAAAACACATTCTCATTTCAGCCACACATGACGGCTCTCAGGAGGTGTGGACCCGATTGGAGTCTATATGATTTGTTTTCTGCATGCCGCCTTTTGAAGAATTCTTCAAATACTCAACCCAATTCGAAGGCATTTCCATCACCAGGTATGCCTTCACAAAGACCAGAAGTGGTAGCTACATATACACCAGTATTTTTATTACAATACCACAGAGAGTGGTTACATCCTCTTTGATTTGATTTGATTTGAGTATCACCAAAATACCACAAATAACCCCGGTAACCCCTGGCTCCAGCAGTCCATTGTGCTACGGTCCCAGCCAGCCTACCACTCCCCCCTGCACTTGGTTTTAGTGGGTTTATTTCTGTCCCTGCCCAGGCCCTGTGGCAGACCTGCACCACTGGCCTGGCTCTTAAACCCAGATTAAGGCTTTTTATGTAATCTGACCTCTGGGAGATTGGAGAGAGACAGCTGGTTGCAGAACCCTTTCCTCCCTTATCTCAGAGACCTCCCGTGGCCTCCCACTCTCTCCGTTTGGCCTCTCATACAACCTCTGGTTCTCGCTCTTTCTTTCTACAACGGGTTGGTCAAAACAAGCATTGTGATTGGTTGAGACGTGTTCTAAGCCATACACAAAAAAAAACAGTTTGGCAGGGGTAAGCCTATGACGTAAAAATGGGCATCTTGTTTTCTGTTCCATCTGAGAAATCTCTACGCATCTCGTGTCTCATCAGCCCAGCCAGCTAATTCATTAACTTGGTTTCCACGGTAAAAAAGCATCTTGACATTTTCCCCCCATGTTTCTAGCCTAACATTTGGGTTTTATAACAACAGGAGTTTGTCCAAACATCGCTGTCTGTCTCTTGACATTTGCAACATTGTTTCAATATTGAAATTCGATCTCAACTGTCCTATTAAGAATGAATGTGTCAGGACGGACATATTTTTTCAGCCAGTCGTAATCAAACATCGTTTTTATGGATATATACAAAGAAATTGAATGCAGCAACATTGCTGTTATTCTAGCTGCATGGTTTGACGTGACTGTGTTAGCTGTAGTTGGCTAGCAAGCAATGGATAAGAACGTTGCCAGCCATCATGGCAACGGAACATTTAGAATGAACAACTTCCCATTCTATATCCATAGATCTAGAACGGGAAATATTTTCTCAGCCAGTCGAAATCATGAATCAGTATCCTTTGTATGGATATAAATAAATAAAAAGGTCAAACAACATTAAATGGAGCTCCTCATTTAGTTCTGGGTTCAGGGATTATGGCCTTCCCTGTCCCTATACTTTTATGATGTACAGGTAGAGGATCTTAATTTGATCACCCTTTTGTTGCTCAGAATTTTGCTGCACCGCAGGAAATGCGGATGAGTTTCGTAATTCACATGAATTCACTGAAAACCAACACCAACACACAGTTATATTAACACTATTGCACTTTTCATGTAGGCTACTTTTGGCCAGCTAATAGCCTAACCACGGATCAAGCAACATTATGGAGTAAACATTCAAATCCTGTTGCTGCAGGATTCTTTTGCTGCGACAATATAGGTCAAATTAAGATCCCAGAGTTAAAGATTGTCCTCCAGAGTTAAAGCACTGTCTGCCACTCACAGTCTATAAAACTCGTCCTGTCTGAACAGAACACGAATGGTATTCATGAGCAGGTTCATTCAAAGATGATCAATGTTATCCAGTGGTAGTTTGGTACCTCTGTTTCCAGTGGGCCTAATATTGAGTGGTCGTGTCTCATCCCTCTTGTCTTGCAGGTGACTGGTTGGCTGGCTGTGGCATCACACTCTCATTGGCCCTGGGACTCCTCTTCTACGTGACCACACCCCTTCCTTCACATCCAATCCCAACATGGAACCACCCAAGGTGCAGCAGCCAGGCGAAGGAGGCCTCAACGTCACCCTCACCATCAGGCTTCTGATGCACGGCAAGGTACAGTATACACCGCCTGGGTTCCAATACTCTCATATGGCTTACTTTCCTTATCTCCTTTCCTTCAAGACCACCGTTGGCTGAATGGGCTGGATAGGTTACTGTATATCAAGTGTTTTTAGATCTGTGGTTGTGAGGGAGACGAGGAGAGGTCGCTTTTCAAGGTTTTTGGGATAGTCTCTGTCATGTATTGAGTTGGACGTTGATGCTAACTGTTGTTGAACCTCTGTTTCTTTGCAGGAGGTTGGAAGCATCATTGGAAAGGTAACTATCATGTTCATAAACACATCACAATCGTATGAATATTACAAAACTGTTTCAAGACGAGTACATTTTTTTAATGTGACATCTCTCTGATATTTTAACTGTTGTCTGTCTGCTGTCTGTTTCTTGTCTGTCTGCTGTCTGTCTTTTCAGAAAGGAGAGACAGTGAAGAAGATGCGTGAAGAGGTAAGTGCAGTATGTATCCCATAATGCACCTTACCCAGTTTAAGAATGGATATTAAATGGATAGTATTCCATTAAGTACTTCATGATCTACTTTATTTATCTGACTGTGTCTACTGTTTGACCCGCAGAGCGGTGCACGCATCAACATCTCTGAGGGAAACTGCCCAGAGCGGATAGTTACCATCACCGGACCCACAGATGCCATCTTCAAGGCCTTCGCCATGATCGCATACAAGTTTGAAGAGGTATCTAGCATACATACATCTCCTCTTGGTCGTGGTTCATTCTACAATGGCTGTTTTTACAATTCTGTTACACCAGGTATTTTAATACAATACTATTATGCTGATATGATCTTTATGGTTTCTTCCCAGGATATAATCAACTCTATGAGCAACAGTCCAGCCACCAGCAAGCCTCCTGTCACCCTGCGTCTGGTTGTCCCAGCCAGCCAATGTGGCTCCCTCATAGGGAAAGGAGGCTCCAAAATCAAAGAAATGAGAGAGGTAAAGAAGGGCATAATTAGTGATAAGGATTGATTGAATTTACTTGACAATTTATTAGTTAGTTAATGATTAATTGGCAAAAAAAAATCACATTTAGCCATTACATTTTAATTAGTAGTTTGTTTAGGAATCGTTCCTTTCCGGCTTGAGAACCAGCTATTTTTCATTGCACCTTACACAGTACACATGCTCAATAACAGTCTTCCCACTTCAGTCCACAGGTGCTCAGGTACAGGTCGCAGGGGACATGCTGCCCAACTCCACTGAACGAGCAGTCACCATCTCAGGAGCCCCGGAAGCCATTATCCAGTGTGTCAAGCAGATCTGTGTTGTCATGCTAGAGGTAGAGTGTGGAGGGATGAAGGAGGAGGGTCAGTCCTCCCGGGAATACACAGGAAAAATACATTCACACAGACCTTAGGAATCAGCTAGAATGTACAACGTGGATGTACAATTGTTTTTACCGTCTCAAACATCTAAGGAAGGAATTAGGATCTTGGTCAGTATAGACCATGGGACTAAATGATTATAACAATGTTGTAGATGATGGCTTCCCAGGTTGCAATGATATAGCCGACCTATGAGGTAAAATCATGTGATTCCAGTTGTCAGTGTGCTCTTAGACACAACACCTATTTCATGTCACTGCATGCATCCACAGTAAAGAACAATAGTGTGATGTAGTGAGTGTCACAGACTGTCTTCTCCCAAGGCACTTTCCCTCAGTCTACAAAACCTCTTCCTGTCTGCTCCTCTTTTTCTCTCTCTGTCTCTCTCTGTCTCTCTCTGTCTCTCTCTCTCTGTCTCTCTCTCTCTGTCTCTCTCTGTCTCTCTCTCTCTGTCTCTCTCTCTCTGTCTCTCTCTCTCTCTCTCTCTCTGTCTCTCTCTGTCTATGTCTCTCTCTCTCTCTCTCTCTCTCTCTCTCTGTCTCTCTCTCTCTGTCAATCTCTCTCTGTCTCTCTCTGTCTCTCTGTCTCTCTCTTTCTGTCTCTCTCTCTCTGTCTCTCTGTCTCTGTCTGTCTGTCTGTCTGTCTCTCTCTCTCTCTCTGTCTCTCTGTCTTTCTCCCATGCTCTCTCTCTCTCTCTCTCTCTCTCTGTCTCTCGCTCTGTGTCTCTGTATCTCTGTCTCTCTCTGTTGCTCTCTCTTTGTCTCTCACGCTCTCTCTGTCTCTGTCTTTCTCTCTCTGTCTCTCTATCTATCTCTTTACTGTATCCCTCATCCCACTGCTCTAACACTCTCTCTACCCCTCTTCCCCTCTCCTCCCTCTCCTCAGTCCCCACCGAAAGGTGCCACTATCCCCTACCGCCCCAAGCCTGCCTCCACCCCCATCATTTTTTCAGGTGGCCAGGTAAGAGCCGACCCGCTGGGGGCCTCCACTGCCAACCTCAGCCTCTTACTGCAGCACCAGCCACTGCCTGTTAGTGTCACTTCCAGGTTTTATCACTCATCTCCTCACCACTGCCACTGCCTCTGCTAGCATGATATCATCACCACCATCATCACCACCACTACCACCATCAGAACTGGGCTAGCTGCCATTTCAGCACCAGTTGACTCAGGACTTGATCCTAAACATGATCCAAAAATATGTTGGATGTTGGATGGAGTTGCTGTGCTTGCTGGTGTTGTAATGGAATTCAGCCCAATGCTGACCCCATTATCACGCTGTGAACCCCGATGAGCACACATCAATTAGGTCCAATCACATTCCCCTGACAGTGGGTCCTCGACTCCTTCCTCCAATCACATCTCTCCCCAGCCCTCACCGTAGCCACTCCCACCTGGCTGTTCTCAGCCAGTGAAGTTAACCTGAACCTGATTGATGTGAGGGGTGAAGAACTAGAGAGGGAGTCTAGAGGACAATGGAGGAGCTTGCAATATGATTAAAGAGAGCAGTTATTATTACTACCACATTCCTTTCCTAAAAAATAAATCAAATGGCCCTACTACCCAAGAAATGATCAGTAACATGTTTAGTACATCAGCAAAGTATTCGTGTGCAAGCTCCCATTGTTTATCCAACTCCCTCCAACAGATATTATATCACATTTATTTATGAATAATTGCCTGTAATATGACATTATGACATTATCTCAAGTTTCACAAATGGTGACTTGCAAAAAATGGAGCCACATAAGTGGTCAGAGACTGAAGTAGACCTCAGTACAAGGGATATGATATCTGAATTGTTTTTCAAGTTTGCTCATATATCTTTTTTTGCTAGCATTGTATGTTTAATTTTGACATGAATTTAACTTGATTGCCATAAAAGATAATACTAAGACAGGGTTGGGGTCTGTTCCATTTAAATTCTAGTCAATTGAGGAAGTACACTGAAATTCTAATTCTAATTCTCTTAAATGCTTTTCAATGAGGAAATGTGGAATTGGAATTTGGTTTACTTTCTGCATTGACTGGATTTGAAATGGAATTTGCCCAACCCTGCTAAGAGAATACTGAAAGAGTTATCAAGTGACTAGAATCAGTGAATATGATAGATGTGGGGTCACGAATGTAGACCACTACCGCCCCTAGTGGAGGTATAGTGGAAGTACATGGACTTTCCCAAACTCGGTTCCCAGGACCCCAAGGGGTGCACACAGCTGATTCAAGAAATCAACTAATCACCCAGCTTTGATCATTTGAATCAGTTGTGTAGTGTTATGGCAACAAACAAAAAAAGTTCATTCCTTGGGGCCCGAGGACCGAGTTTGGGAAACTCTGATTTAGCCACTTCCATCAGCAGATTCTAATAGCGTTGTATGTTTCTCCCTCCTCTCTTTCCAGGCGTACACCATTCAGGGACAATACGCCATCCCTCACCCTGACGTGAGTTCTAATTCCATGAGGCAGTCTTCTCTCTACTCTCTACTCTCTCTGTGTCCAATCCTATTAATATTAACCCATAATATTAATACTACCAATTCTGAAAAGTAATTTCTGTCTCTTTCAAATCTGAAATTACTCACAACCTCTGTCCTTCGTTTGGAGCCAAACTTCATAGGACTTGGCCTGTAGGAAAACTAGCAGAGGGACACAGAAAGAAAACAATTATTTCCTTATCACCCAGAATAATAAGGATACCGGTTGCTCAAGTGAGGAATGTGAAAGTTAAGTGCAGTATTTCTTCAGAGAGGAGGAGGTCAATTTCAAGGAATACCGCAGCGTAGTCAAACGGACATGGTATGTTTCATGACTCCATGTTGAGTCCAAGTGTTTCAGACACAGACATCCATGAACTACATTTCACATGGCACCATCCAAACACACAGAGACGTCCTTTCTTCACCGACTCGGGCCAAGTCCTCTATGAGTTTCCTTTCTCTCTCTCTCTCTCTCTCCTCCTATCTGTGTCACTGCTTCTCCTGAATCCTGTCTTTCTTCTTGTACGGTTTCTTGGTGCCAGACCTGACCTGTGTGTGTGTGTTTTAACGATGCCCTCATAGCTCTGCTGTCCCTCCTACCCCCCTCAGCAGTTGACCAAGCTCCACCAGTTGGCTATGCAGCAAACCCCCTTTAACCCCCTTGGACAGACCACCCCTGCCTTCCCCGGTACGTACCCACCTACACGAGAACCACCCTCTACCAAATCTCCAAATCTCCTTCTCTTTTTTTTACCTGTAGAGACACACACACACACTTCCTCCTCTTTCTTTCTCTCTTCCTCTGTCTTTCTGTTCATTCTCTTCCTGTCGTTCTTTGTGCTGCGCTTCCGATGACATGGCCACCTGGTGGTTGCTCTTGTTGACCTTTTATTTGTAGTTTTTCAAATATTTGGTTTGTTTTCTTAATCTGCTTTTGTAGCTCCTTGAAGATTTTGGTCCTTCCGAGTTAGTTTTATCTGGGTCGGCGGGTAAATCTCCTCTGGTTTGAGAACCAACCCCCTTTCCAACAGAGAAGGAGAAGCCACAGGCTCCTCTCTCAAGACCTCTGCAGAACCATCTCCAATCAGGGTTCCGACTATAGGTCTCCAAAGCTAACTGTCGCTCACAGCGGACGCCACCCTCCCCGTGCAAAACTCTATTTTATGCCGTGTCCCCTCTCTCGGTCTCTCTCTCTCCCATATAGCAGGTCTGGATGCCAGTAACCAGGCCAGTACTCATGAACTCACCATTCCCAATGATGTGAGTATGGGGACCATGGAGCTTTTCATTTGACATTTGTCATCTATTGTCATGTAAGGGATGGGTAAGGTGATTTCACCAATAGTCAGTCAATATTTTAACAAACAGTTTTCAAATGCTTGCATGCACAACCATGGATATATTTGTAAAAATAGAATAATTGAAAAAAGGGGTCAGTGTGTATGTGCCTTTGTCTGCATTCCATTCAGACTTTGCTATTCCCCTGTTTTAAGTCCCTCCGCCTCTTCTTCCCAGCTAATAGGCTGCATAATCGGGCGCCAGGGAACCAAAATCAACGAGATCCGTCAGATGTCTGGGGCGCAGATCAAAATTGCTAACGCCATGGAAGGGTCATCGGAGCGCCAGATCACCATCACAGGAACCCCCGCCAACATCAGCCTGGCCCAGTACCTCATCAACGCAAGGTCAGAGTTCTGGCAGACACACACACATTACAATTGACAAAGGGGTCAATAGCTCACCTGTTGTCCCAGGGATCCTCTTTTTGTCTGTTTGTTGTTATTACATTATCTTCAGCTAAAGAATTTGACAGAAACAATAATGTACTCCCTTTCCCATCATGCCCTGTGGCAGGTTCAGAGACGTGGCGGCCATGTGGAATGACCCATCCTCCATGACGACATCCTAAGGACCCAGCCCGGCCGGCCTCCACTCCCTCTGCTCCACTCCCTCCATCTCCTGACCACTGAAGACATGATGTTCCTACCTAACTCCTGATGATGATGCCCTCTAGACTAATGAATCTGGCTCTGATAACAACTCCCTTGACCCTCCAGCTTACTACCATGATCGCTCTCTAATAAGAGACCTGTTGCTTTCAGAGAAACTGAAAAAATAAGTAATGTCTTTGTTTTCGTTGATTTTAGACCTTTAGACAAGTGTTGAAGCATGTTGAACGTTCATTAGGATCAAATTGTGTTATTCTGAATTATCGCTACTGTTACAAAATAGGATTTCAATATCAGTTTGAAAAAAAATGTTTAAAAAAAAATGTAAAAACATTGGAAAAAAATGCTACTGTTCCATTTTCTAGGTGCTGGGTGATACTATCGGCACAGTATGGTGGGATGTAGCCCAATGATTACTTTATGATGCTCTTTTGAAAAGAGGTCTTTTTAGGTACATTTAATCGTTCTATTTTTACCCCTATTCGGATCCTTAAAATGATCTGCTTACTAATCCGATCTCTACCCATAACTTTTTGCTGCATCACATGACCTCTTTGAGCCAATGGTATCACTCCTAGAGCCCTCCTTTCTGTGTTCATTTCTTGTATTTTACATTATGACTTATACTGCATGTGTTCAGTAATGTATTGTATGTATTTGAGTATTCCAGTTTGGTGTAAGTGTTCCTATGGTGTTGCTATGTTATTGCTGGTGGGAGGAGCTATTGGAGGATGGGCTCATTGTAATGGCTGGAATGGAATTAATGGAACATAGCCAAAGGTGTGGTTTCCATTTCTTTGATGTGTTTGACTCCGTTCCATGGATTCTATTCCAGCCATTACAATGAGCCCATCCTCCTATAACTCCTCCCACCAGCCTCCACTGCTCCAAACCTTTTTCCGCAATTATTTTCATGAGTTTTTTTGCCATTCACGTCTAGTCCTACTACCACCCCAAATGAATAACTCTCCCTCACATCCTCCAGGAACCCTATTTATAGTATTTAAGAAGCATGAAAGGAAATTACTCAAGAAAAGAATCATCAGTGGCTAAAAACTGTATCCTAACTGACTGAAAACTAAAATGATTGTTTACTCGATTTCTTAACCAAGACTACTGTGGGTGACCACATAGTCAGCTATGCTACGCTCATGCAATAGACAATTCAACTCTTCGTTATACTGTGGACTGCCTCTAGTGGGTGAGGAATTAGTTGGACTTAAGACTATTGCTGTGTCCAAATTCTCTTAGTTGGCTTCCTTTCGTCGTCTCCTTCACTCCCATGTCCACGACAGATAAAAGAGGCTTCAATGTACTACTCTTGAAGGAAAGGAGACCAGGAGAGGAAGCTGTTTGATATTATTGGGACGTGGCCATAGGTGTTTGGATGGAGCCAAATGTTTATGGGCCATGGAATGTTCTGGGGTTCATGGGGGAACCCGTGGGGCCTGGGCGGACGTGTTTACCCCCACGCCGCCACATTCGATTGTTCATCCATCATGTTAGTTTTATTATAATATTGTTTATTTGCTTTAGGTTTTGAATGTCATTATGCTTTTACGATGATGTCAACAGATTAGATGACAAAGTCATGTTGCTCGTTTTAAGTGATTTAAAAAACAAAAATTGCAATTCTATTTATTGTTTCTTGGTGCATTATAATGACTGTTTTGGTTGATCATGATATTTAAGCTAGGTTTTTTTTGTGTGTATTGTATTGGATTTCAGGGGAGGTTTGGGCTATATTTGTTTGGATTAAACATGGCAAATTCCCTTCATAACAATTCTCAAGCTTATTCAAAGTATAGGCGGTTGTGACATGGCATGTTTGCAAGCCTGGGCTGAGGTCATATTCAGCATTGATGCATATGAACAGCCGTTGAATGTTATCCTCTCAACACAGGTCATTCATTCACTGTCCAACTGGTTTCAACTACAGTAAAAACCATCCTGGTCTGGATTTTCATTCTGTAAGACTGGTTTGTTTCATGTAACTCCCTGTTTTGGTTTCAATATGCTGAGCCTGACTTTGGGTCTAATTTCAACCGCTTTCATCATATAAACGTGATATGTCAATGGACCAAATGCTGTACTGATGTACTGAATGATGCATAGTTGATTATTATTCTGCAATAATTCTTACATTTTGATGTTAAACTGAAGTAGTAGTGCTAGCCTTGACATTATGGGTTTGTGTTATTCGTTTCATTTAAAACTTTGCTATAGCTCGTAATTCAATGGAATGTTTGTCATTTAAACAAGTTCAAATGTCTGTTTTATTTGGCAAGCTCGCTTTTTAGAACTGTTCAGCTTCTCATCATCGATTGCATTCAGACTAGGCAGGAATATTGAATTGTTGAAATAGTGATACCAATGTGATTTCAACAACTTCAATATCCATATGTTGTTACAGTGTATTGAAACTGTATTTACACTGGCGTATATGACTGAGTATACACACCTACTGAAACAGACTAAAATGCAACTGATGCAATAACAAGGGAATGATGTGCAATTATTATTTGTATTTTTTCTTGTGCATATAATACAAGGAAAGTTTGTCATGTATTTACAACTCATTGTTGCTCCTTGACCTCCTTCCTTTCTGGACGGCGGCAGCAACAAAAATTGAAAAAATACATTAGATATTTTTTTTCAGCTTTTGCTCCTGTATATTTTGCTTATTTAGGAAAATGTATCGGAGCTGGTATATATTTTCAGTTGGATTATTTGCAACGAGCAAATCTATTTTAGGTTGAAGTAATTTCATTATTTAGGTTACTTTTGAAAATGTTTGTAAGTAAGAAAATGAATAAAGTTTTTTTTCTTCTTGTGAACCTAGGTTTGTCTTGTATCATTTTGATCTTCAATGATATCAAAAGGGGCTTGGTTTTTCTGTGTTGCCCATTAAAATGGTACTGTCAGCGGCATACATGCCATCTTGTATGTCTTCTTGAATGTCTCATCTTGAATGTTTCATCCTGAATGTTACATCTTGTATGTCTCATCTTGAAAGTCTCATCTTGATTGTCTCATCTTGATGGTATAATCTTGAATGTCTCATAGTGAATGTCTCATGTTGATGGTATAATCCTGAATGTCTCATATTGATGGTATAATCCTGAATGTCTCATATTGATGGTATCATCCTGAATGTCTCATCTTGATGGTATAATCCTGAATGTCTCATAGTGAATGTCTCATATTGATGGTATAATCCTGAATGTCTCATATTGATGGTATAATCCTGAATGTCTCATATTGATGGTATCATCCTGAATGTCTCATATTGATGGTATCATCCTGAATGTCTCATCTTGATGGTATAATCCTGAATGTCTCATATTGATGGTATCATATTGAATGTCTTATCTTGATGGTATAATCTTGAATGTCTCATAGTGAATGTCTTATGTTGATGGTATAATCCTGAATGTCTCATATTGATGGTATCATATTGAATGTCTCATCTTGATGGTATCATCTTGAATGTCTCATCTTGATGGTATCATCTTGAATGTCTCATCGTGATGGTATCATCCTGAATGTCTCATCTCGATTGTCTCATATTGATGATATCATCCTGAATGTCTAATCTTGATGGTATCATCCTGAATGTCTCATCTTGATGGTATCATCCTGCATGCCTCACCTTGAATGTCTCAACTTGAATGTCTCATCTTGATGGTATCGTCTTGAATGTCTCATCTTGATGGTATCATCTTGAATGTCTCAACTTGAATAATCTCATCTTGAATGTCTCATCTTGAATGTCTCATCTTGTATGTCTAGGAGATACCACTAGAGGGCCTAGCTATGCAGGAGAAGAAGACAGTATCCATCAAATTCATTTTTTTTTTGCTTTTGTTTTTAAAAATCTTTGATTTAGAAAGGGGGGCGCACCATTGAGACCAGGGTCTCATTCTCAAGGGAGCCCTGTGAACATCAGCACAATACAATAGAACATACAGCAAAATAACAACATCAATACAATACAACATACAGAAAAATAACAACATCAACACAATATGATACAACATACAGCAAAATAACAACATCAATACAATACAACATACAGAAAAATAACAACATCAACACAATACAACATATAGCAAAATAACAACATCAACACAATACAGTCAATACGAGACCAATCAAAACAAACACAACCATCACTAGCTGCTGTATGGGATTGAACAGGAGATACAAACATACAGTATGTCAGTGGTGCAAAAAGCACCCAATTGTCATCGTTGAGTAAAAGTAAAAATCATTTCATATTCCTTATATTAAGCAAACCAGACCACATGATTTTCTTGTTTTTTAAATTTACGGTTAGCCAGGCGCACACTCCAACACTCAGACATAATTTACCAGCAAAGCATTTGTGTTTAGTGAATCTGCCAGATCAGGTAGTAGGGATGACCACGGATGTCCTCATGATAAGTGGTTGGATTTTTCTGTCCCGCTAACTATTCCAAAATGTAATGAGTACTTTTGGGTGTCAGGGAAAATGTATGGACTAAAAAATACATTATTTGTCTTTAGGAATGTAGAGGAGTAAAAGTAAAAGTTGTCAAAAATAAAAATAGCAAAGTACAGATAACAAAAAAAACTATATAAGTAGTACTTCAAAGTATATTTACTTAAGTACTTTACATCACTGCAGTATGTCAGAAGTGGGGGTTAATTGATTATTACTTTGGACATCATTACAAGTCAAATATATCAGAAAAACAGTAGAAATGTACCTTAAGTTGCCTTTATACCTGTAAGGTTCTGGGTGTAGCTGGTGCAGAGGAGTCAGGTGCAGGACAGCAGAGATGAGTAACACAAGACATTTTACTCAGAATTTCCAAATACATGAAGTAATACCAAGCCCACAAACATCGGACCGAACTTACAAATAAAACAATCACTCACAAAAACCATGGGGAAAACAGAGGGTTAAATAAGGAACATGTAATTGGGGAATTGAAACCAGGTGTGTAAAACAAAGACAAAAGAAATGGAAAATGAAAAATGGATTGGAGATGGCTAGAAGGCCGGTGACGTCGACCGCCGAACATCGCCTGAACAAGAAGAGGGACCGACTTCGGCGGAAGTCGTGACAATACCTGTGTAACAAGACAATTGTAGTATTTTATTAGGATCCCCACCTACTCTTCCTGGGGTCCATAAAGGGTCTTTGTCTCTGGCTCCAATGACAGACAAGGATAGAGGACAGTAGTCCATCATGATTTCATTCCTTCGGGTTTTACAGTAATAGTATTACAGTAATAGGGATATTTTAACATGTCTATAAGCTAAATGGGTGTGAGATGAGTGTCATATAAAAGAGGACAGTTGCACAGGGATAGAGGGCCAGGTGACAGATGCCTGGAGAGAATACACTGTCTGCATGCCAAGGCTCTATATTAACGTCTAAAGCAGGAGTATCAAATTCATTCCATGGAGGGCCTAGTGTCCGCAGGTTTTTAGTCCTTTCATTTAAGACCTAGACAACCAGGTGTGGGGAGTTCCTTATTAATTAGTGATCTTAACTCATCAATCAAACACAAGGGAGGAGTGAAAACATGTACCTGGTCCTCTGTGGAATGAGTTTGGACACGTGTGGTATAAAGAATGGACTCTCCATACACCCTGTGTCATTGGCAAACCAGGCATTGGGGAAAGGTCTCAGTGACCGTTCACACTGAATTAATTACATTTCCTGTATTCCAACTTTTTTGTCCTTGACTTGGGTTGGCAGGGTAACAGGGAGAACAGGAACTGCCTTGCTTAGTTAAAGCTTTTGACTGAAAACGATCTAACACAATATTCAAAAGCAGGATAGAAATGAGTTTTCCACACAAGAGTCTTGGCTATCATCCCTCAGTCCCACTCACAGTCCAGGACACTGTTCTACAGGATGCTCTGGACATCTAGCCCTGGCTTCCATCCATGTGATCCAGGCAAGGAAATGAATGCCTGCGGAAGTCTATGGAATGGATCTTACACAAAGCCCTTGGATATATCTTTACCATGTCCTAATCCTCTCATCATAACAGGAGTGACACCTTCTCTTGTACAATCAGTGAAAACACACAGCGATGCATTTACTTTTTGAGTGGTTGTTGACCGAGGGAGGAAAGGTTTGTGCTCTGAGCATGGTGGAAAACATAGAATGGAGGGGGGGGGTTAAGGGTGTCTTCGATCCAGACAAATGATCAGGTGTTCAGGGAAGCACGTCCAGGCAGGGTCCAGGCAAGGTGATCTCCCTGAAGATTGATCCACTTTCAGGAGGTGATTGGGGTCTTATTCAATGCAGGCACACATTGTCCAGTCAGTGTCCACCCCCTGCTGTACCACCCACCACTACCAGGCCTATAACTAACACCTCATCTCTCTGTCTTCCTTTCCTATACCACATCCAAATCACTCCTCTCTCCTGGCTTTGTCTCTCTCGCCCTTTTTCTCCTTCTCTATTTCTCTCGCTCTCATTCTCTCTACTATGCTCACTCAACCATAGCTCATTCACCTCCATTCCTTGCCCACTCTCTCTCTGTCTCTCTCTCACTCCCTCACTCCTCTCTCCTCCCCCATCCCTCTCTCATTAGGCAGGCCCTCTCTGGCTCATGTCCAACCTGACACCAGAGGACTACTAGAGGAGATAGACCAGGAGAGAGACCTCTGCACTGTACCTGGGGCTCTCTCTCTATGGGACATATCATTACTGCTGGAGTCAGGCAGCCAGTGAACTGCAGTAGGATACTCAAAGTCACCAAGTCTCTCTCCGTCCTCTCAGAGCTTAGCCAATCCACTGTACGGAAATTGAGAGTATTTATGTAGATTTATAGATGCTAAAGAAACTATGACATTTTAAATGACGATACACTTATTTTCAGACTCATGTGAGGTAGACAGATGCAGAGCTTGTAGATGATCATGATTCATGATTATGGGAGAGAAGTGGTATGTTGAGATTGTTTTTGACGCAGGTATCTTTTGATTGGCTTGTGAAATAATGAGAACGTTATGACTCTGTTCTTTCCCAGGGTGCAGTATGAAGCAATTCCATTACAGGCTACAGTCTGTGGTGTCCCCTCACAGTCAGTTGTCAAGGACAATATGAGTATAACTTTAAATAGAACATCTTCTAAATGTTTGTCACATCTATATGCATTACACTCCTCAAAGACAAATAAAGGCTTTAGTAGTAAACCGTCAAGATAAAACTCCAACAACCGAGGACTGATTGGGCATACTGAAGAATTGTTGACTCCGCCTCACAGTAGTCTAATGGCTCTGGAACGTCCATTTGCAGAGTGAGCCCATTTGATGAATATTGAATATAATATGATGATATCTCATGAGCACACCTTGTAGCTATTTTTCTTTCTGCAACAGCCTTCGTTGACAACAAACATTTTGTTTGTGTGTGTGCGCATGTGTGTATGTACAGCTGTGTGTGTGTGTGTGTGTGTGTGTGTGTGTGTGTGTGTGTGCGTGTGTGTGTGTGTGTGTGTGTGTGTGTGTGTGTGTGTGTGTGTGTGTGTGTGTGTGTGTGTGTGTGTGTGTGTGTGTGTGTGTGTGTGTGTGTGTGTGTGTGTGTGTGTGTGTGTGTGTGTGTGTGTGTGTGTGTGTGTGCGTGCGTGCGTGTGTGTGTGAGAGAGAGGTGCAATATGCATGTTTGTATGCTTTCAGATGAGTACATTCTGACTGAAAGATTGTCAATGAAGCTTAATTAGAGGACATAAAAATGGGCCCTGCTATAGGGAGTGGGACCCCTCTCTGTCTTTGTCTCATCACAGTCATGCTTGAAGAAGAAAACCCAAAGAGAGAAAGGCAGGAAAATCACTCCCCCTGTTCAACAGACTCCTGTAAATAGCTTACTGAGGAGTGAATGCAGGAAGAATACAGTAATCACCGGTGTATTGGAAACTAAATGGGTTGATCCCAAAAGAAAATGAGACTCTTTATTGTTCAAGCCTAATATCCACAGTCCTTCTATTGTTCCATCCTCGGTTTGCTTCAGCAGCCACTGTCAGACAAGGACTCTCTCCTTGTGCTCCAGCAGCCACTGTCAGACAAGGACTCTCTCCTTGTGCTCCAGCAGCCACTATCAGACAGAGACTCTCTCCTTGTGCTCCAGCAGCCACTGTCAGACAAGGACTCTCTCCTTGTGCTCCAGCAGCCACTATCAGACAGAGACTCTCTCCTTGTGCTCCAGCAGCCACTGTCAGACAGAGACTCTCTCCTTGTGCTCCAGCAGCCACTGTCAGACAGAGACTCTCTCCTTGTGCTCCAGCAGCCACTGTCAGACAGAGACTCTCTCCTTGTGCTCCAGCAGCCACTGTCAGACAGAGACTCTCTCCTTGTGCTCCAGCAGCCACTATCAGACAGAGACTCTCTTCTTGTGCTCCAGCAGCCACTATCAGACAGAGACTCTCTCCTTGTGCTCCAGCAGCCACTATCAGACAGAGACTCTCTCCTTGTGCTCCAGCAGCCACTGTCAGACAAGGACTCTCTCCTTGTGCTCCAGCAGCCACTATCAGACAGAGACTCTCTCCTTGTGCTCCAGCAGCCACTATCAGACAGAGACTCTCTCCTTGTGCTCCAGCAGCCACTGTCAGACAGAGACTCTCTCCTTGTGCTCCAGCAGCCACTATCAGACAGAGACTCTCTCCTTGTGCTCCAGCAGCCACTGTCAGACAAGGACTCTCTCCTTGGGCTCCAGCAGCCACTATCAGACAGAGACTCTCTCCTTGTGCTCCAGCAGCCACTATCAGACAGAGACTCTCTCCTTGTGCGAAAGCAGCTCCAGTGGCAATTTTAGCATGTAAATCTAAAATCGGCAGATGCATGCCAGCAAAGCCACAACACATCACTAAACAATACATTAACTGTAACGGTTGTCGTTGCATGAAGGATCGGACCAAAGCGCAGCGTGGTAAGTGTTCATGATTTTTATTTAAACTGAACACTGAAACAAAATAACAAAGAGCAAAACGACAAAGAACAGTTCTGTCAGGTGCAGAAACACAAAACAGAAAATAACTACCCACAAAACACAGGTGGGAAAAGGCTGTCTAAGTATGGTTCCCAATCAGAGACAACGATAGACAGGTGTCCCTGATTGAGAACCATACTCGGCCAAAGAAATACAAAACATAGAAAAATGAAATTAGAATGCCCACCCAAATCACACCCTGACCAAACCAAAATAGAGACATAAAAAGCTCTCTAAGGTCAGGGCGTGACAATAACGGTGACAAACGGTGCCCACAAACTGTTAGGGCCTACATAAAGCTGTCCCAACAGCAGAGCATTATTTTCAGCACCATGGAGTGAATCCTTAGCACTGCTGACCTGGCTATCAGTGGAGTCTGGCAGTGAAACAGTTCATTCAACCTCATTTACTGACTTTTTAAAACCATAGCTGACTAGCTGAAACAAATGTGGTTTCTAATGAATCCTTGTGGATTTGTGTAAGTCAATAAGAACCGCATTGTCTTTCAATAATAATGAACGCCAACATGAGTTTTAACTTTTGAACCGTACACAAACATTAGGAAAGAGAGAGAGAGAAAATAAACCATGTTTGTATGTGGCTTTAACTCAATATTTTGTTAAAAACATTGCTTACAAAAGTATATGTGACATTAATTAATGTCAATGCTAAACAGGTGGTGCTCACCTGCCCTGAATGACAGGTCGCCACTGAGCAGCTCGACTGATCTGATGTGTGTTTCATATTTAAGGTGTGCTCCTTAGCTTCCTTTGGCCCTTATAGAGGGAGAGAGGAAGAGTGAGCGAGGGAGAGGTAGAGAGGTAGAGAATGGTTTCTAAACTGAATCTAAAGCAATCAAACAGAGGGCTGTGACACTCTCTCATGTCTTTTTAGCAGCCGTTATCAACCTCCCTCCCTCCCTCCCTCCCTCGCTCTTCTGTTCTAGACTCTGTGGCTGAGGTATTATATTCCATCACATTAAATAGAATGTGAGGAATGGACAGAGGATTACCAAAGCTCAGGTAGCAAACTTTCCAAATTGAATCCCTCGTCACCTCTGCTTGAGGTGATATGAGTAAAACATGATAAGAAGTGGAGCGGCTTAAAGAGGATTACAGAGGCTATGGATAGGCATTGCGTTCCTTGATTCAACGTTTTTTGTCCCACAAGCACTGTACCAGGAGATAAGTCTAATGCATAGGCACAAGTCTTAGAAGTCCTCAACATGTTCTTAGAGGAGGCTGTTTCCAGCACTGCTTTAGGTTGGTATATCACAATGCCATACGGTCAACATTTTCAGTCTCAGCACTATATTTTTAATACATTTCCATTTGATAATAGACTGTAAAATATCAGAACAGAGTTTGAACATTAAAAGAGCGTCTTTATGATAGTAAAAACACACTTACGACACAATCTATAATATCATGAGTGGGTCTCTTTCTCCCAAGTCATGGATTCTCATCAATATCCATCAGCCAAAGGGGCCAGCTGGGACAAAGGTGAAGTACGGTCTTTCTAAAGTAATTTAATCATTATTGATGTCTGGCATAATAACTCAACTCTACATGTTTAAAGAGCCAGCTTCCACCAAGTCTAATATCATTACAACCAGCCATAAATCTATCAAAACCCTTAAGATGAAAAAAGTTGAATCCATTCAAATTCGCTGAAGAATTTTGATGCGGTTCCAAGGCCCTGTAATAGAATAAGGGTCTGCCAATCTTGTTTAAATTGCAGAATCTCATGCCTTTTACATTTAGGTGCACATTTGACATTATTGGATATCTTGCCTTGTAAATTTAGATTTCCTCTCACATATTTAATTCCTCACCCTCCTCAACACTAAGGCTCCATTTAATTACAGATATGTAATCAGTTCCAGCTATGGTCATATGACCTATCACCAACCAGATATGTGTGAGTGGCCTGGCCTCTGTGTGAGTGAGTGAGAGAGGGAGAGAGAGAGAGAGAGAGAGAGAGAGAGAGAGAGAGAGTGTTGAGGGAGGGTACATTCTCAGATCCTCAGTCATTGTGGATGTGACACCTGGATATGGAACCCTTCAGTCAGCGAGAATAACTAGTCTGGGATATGAGGGATGACACCTGGTGGCACAGGGCACAAACAATCAGCTAGGGGTGAGAAAGCTGCAGTCCACAGTGGTGGCAGCCATAGTGCTGTAACTTAGTTTTGGTGGCTAAAGTAAGAGTTCATAGCAGTAGAAGTAAAGTACTTCTAGCCAATTGGAGTTTAACTTATTTAATCTTGTTCTGAGGGCAGCTCTGCCTCGTGGGCAAAAACATTGATAATTGGTTGACAGAACAAGACTGAGTAAAGACAACTTCACTGCCTGTCGTGGCATTGGCATCTGTGTTGTGGTGATCAGTCTACAGAAGTAGGCTCTCAGAGGGAGAATGACAATATCAAAACCTGTCATTTCTGTTGATCTCGTGAGACAGGTTCTATTATCTGCAACCGTGAACTAGAACGGATGTTGTCATTTGTTGATGGTTTCAATTGAATTGAGGAAATTGTGGCTTTCTAGA
This sequence comes from Oncorhynchus kisutch, assembly GCF_002021735.2. Lineage (NCBI taxonomy): Eukaryota > Metazoa > Chordata > Actinopteri > Salmoniformes > Salmonidae > Oncorhynchus > Oncorhynchus kisutch. The sequence goes on along the minus strand of NC_034189.2, from coordinate 49,406,391 downwards.
CAGTCCTCTCATTTCAGTCCTCAAGATGGACAGCACTTGCAATCGCCTCCAGGAGGTGACTACTGAGTGATTTAGTTCAAGCAAACCCATATTTAACAGAGTGACGTGCTTGACATCTCCCTATGGTTGAATGTCTATACAGACTTTATGTTGAAAGTCCTCACATTCATTGGATATTTCTGAATGGGGTGGCTCTAAGCAATGCATTCCATATACACTGAGTGTACAAATAATTAGGAACACCTTCCTAATATTGAGTTGAACCCCCTTTTGCCCTCAGAACAGACTCAATTCGTAAGGGAATGGACTCTACAAGATGTCGAAAGTGTTCAACTAGGATGCTGGCCCATGTTGACTCCAGTGTTTCCCACAGTTGTGTGACATTTTCAAAAGCATTCAAAAATATTGCAGGGATGATTTATGATGAACTGGGAGAGACACCTCAATATAACGCAAAGAAAGCAAGTGGATGAGGTCCCGAATGGATCCAAACTGTCCAATAGGTGCGCGCGAAAACTGAACGAGGTTCAGAAGTCTTGAGGCAACCGGTACACATATACAGTGTAGCGTAGAGGAGATGCAACTTTATAGTCCCTTGTATTATGACAGCAACAAGTGGAGGCGGTGCGCTGGCGAGGTGAGTTATACCTACTGCGTTCATTCTATGTTCGGTCACTCTCCACGCGATACTGATTCGTTTGTTGGTTTGCATTTTATGAAGCAACGGTATAGCCCTGACTGGACCAAACTCTCATTCTGAAAACAAATCGGGAGAAAAAGACAAAGTAAGTAGTGCTATGGACAATTGATTTATAAAAGGACGATATTATTTATAAAAGGTCGATATTATTGAAGATGAGTATTTTTAGATATTTTTATACGTCTTTTTAGGTCATTCAAAAGTACATTCCTTTTGACTTTTTAGACTACAGAAATCATTAATTGAGTTGGATGGGAAATTAAGCTCGCAAGTTAACCATTTCATTGTTCGTGTGCATGTAACAATAAAACTTGAAATAAATTATACTACCTTCGGTTCTTCATCATCATCATTATCGCCACCACCAAATGATGACCATTAGACTATGTTAACAGTGACACTAATAAAATAGTGCCTCTACCATGCATGTGACGATTCAGAATGAAAAATGAGAACGTACTTTCTCCACCTGAATGACCTCTTGCATTCTGAAAAGTGAGTCGCCTTGTTAAAACTGCTTATGTTTTGCTGCTTGCGGACCCCTGGCAGCCTAATTGTACCTATGGAAGTACTGTATGTCACGAGAAGGATAAATCTAACATTTAGGTTTCTGTGTCGCCCTGGGTTACAGAGACAAAGCCCTCTGTCCGCGGGTGATCATAGGCTATATACTGTTTAATTTTTTGTTTTCAGTCGGACATGTGGGCTAACTGGCTAAATCAAGCTGTGGTGTCTAGCTAATAATGTGTCGGTAGACCTGTGAGGGTTCATGGACTTCAAACAGGCAGACGGAGAGCAGGACATGTTGGCTGAATGCTATGGTTTCCCTTGAGCTTGTTGTGAGGTTATAGACCACCTTTGACATGAATTAATGCTGCGCAAACATTTGGAGAATGCAAAAAGTCACTGTCTCAGGAATGTTGTCAGCAAATATTAATCACACGAAAGGGAATGTTGAGTCACAGTTTCTGTTTAGTCTATGTTGAAGTGTTCAATAGAAAACAAATCACAGGGAAAAATTCCTCAATGATTTCAATTATTCTGGGAACGTTCCTCAAGAGTAGGCTTGCTGCTGTGAATCTCCATGGTCCGGAATTGGGAGTAACCATCTGGAACTATCAGAGCAATCTATTATTACTAGGGTAATGCATATTTTCTATTTATACTGTCAGGGCAAAGGACTGGAGACTGGAGATACTCTCTTTGCTTTCAGCACTGTAAGAAATAGGAGAACAGGCGCAAACCATGCAGTACAGTATCAATCAAATTCAAAAAGACCACATTGTTGTGTAGTTATTTTTTAGCTTTGGAAAATTGGTGCTCAAATTGGATAAACAATGTTTCCCCTTAATGCATTATCAATACCTATTTTTAACAGATCAAAATAGTTTTTGTTTTGCAGAGCGTCATTGATGAAGGATTTTTTTAAAGGATGCTTTTTCAATGTACTGTTTTTCAAAGCCTTTGTGCATCAAGAAATCAATAGATATGATTTCTACCAGATGGAATTACTGAAGATATAAGCACTGGCTTGTCTCACTACTACATCTCAAACACTGACTTCTCTCACTACTACATCTCAAACACTGGCTTCTCTCACTACTACATCTCAAACACTGGCTTGTCTCACTACTACATCTCAAACACTGGCTTGTCTCACTACTACATCTCAAACACTGGCTTCTCTCACTACTACATCTCAAACACTGACTTGTCTCACTACTACATCTCACTACTACATCTCAAACACTGGCTTGTCTCACTACTACATCTCACTACTACATCTCAAACACTGGCTTCTCTCACTACTACATCTCAAACACTGACTTGTCTCACTACTACATCTCACTACTACATCTCAAACACTGGCTTGTCTCACTACTACATCGCACTACTACATCTCAAACACTGGCTTGTCTCACTACTACATCTCAAACACTGGCTTGTCTCACTACTACATCTCACTACTACATCTCAAACACTGGCTTGTCTCACTACTACATCTCAAACACTGGCTTGTCTCACTACTACATCTCAAACACTGGCTTGTCTCACTACTACATCTCAAACACTGGCTTCTCTCACTACTACATCTCAAACACTGACTTGTCTCACTACTACATCTCAAACACTGGCTTGTCTCACTACTACATCTCAAACACTGGCTTGTCTCACTACTACATCTCAAACACTGGCTTGTCTCACTACTACATCTCAAACACTGGCTTGTCTCACTACTACATCTCAAACACTGGCTTGTCTCACTACTACATCTCAAACACTGGCTTGTCTGACTACTACATCTCAAACACTGGATTGTCTCACTACTACATCTCAAACACTGACTTGTCTCACTACTACATCTCACTACTACATCTCAAACACTGGCTTGTCTCACTACTACATCTCAAACACTGGCTTGTCTCACTACTACATCTCAAACACTGACTTGTCTCACTACTACATCTCAAACACTGGCTTGTCTCACTACTACATCTCAAACACTGACTTGTCTCACTACTACATCTCAAACACTGGCTTGTCTCACTACTACATCTCAAACACTGACTTGTCTCACTACTACATCTCAAACACTGGCTTGTCTCACTACTACATCTCAAACACTGGCTTGTCTCACTACTACATCTCAAACACTGACTTGTCTCACTACTACATCTCAAACACTGGCTTGTCTCACTACTACATCTCAAACACTGACTTGTCTCACTACTACATCTCACTACTACATCTCAAACACTGGCTTGTCTCACTACTACATCTCAAACACTGGCTTGACTCACTACTACATCTCAAACACTGGATTGTATGACTACTACATCTCAAACACTGACTTGTCTCACTACTACATCTCAAACACTGGCTTGACTCACTACTACATCTCAAACACTGGCTTCTATGACTACTACATCTCAAACACTGACTTGTCTCACTACTACATCTCAAACACTGACTTGTCTCACTACTACATCTCAAACACTGACTTGTCTCACTACTACATCTCAAACACTGGCTTGACTCACTACCACATCTCAAACACTGGCTTGTCTCACTACTACATTTCAAACACTTACTTGTCTCACGACTACATCTCAAACACTGGCTTGTCTCACGACTACATCTCAAACACTGGCTTGTCTCACTACTACATCTCAAACACTGGCTTGTCTCACTACTACATCTCAAACACTGACTTGTCTCACGACTACATCTCAAACACTGGCTTGTCTCACTACTACATCTCAAACACTGGCTTGTCTCACTACTACATCTCACTACTACATCTCAAACACTGACTTGTCTCACTACTACATCTCACTGCTACATCTCAAACACTGACTTGTCTCACTACTACATCTCACTGCTACATCTCAAACACTGACTTGTCTCACTACTACATCTCACTAATACATCTCAAACACTGGCTTGTCTCACTACTACATCTCAAACACTGGCTTGTCTCACTACTACATCTCAAACACTGACTTGTCTCACTACTACATCTCACGACTACATCTCAAACACTGGCTTGTCTCACTACTACATCTCAAACACTGACTTGTCTCACTACTACATCTCAAACACTGGCTTGTCTCACTACTACATCTCAAACACTGACTTGTCTCACTACTACATCTCAAACACTGGCATGTCTCACTACTACATCTCAAACACTGACTTGTCTCACTACTACATCTCACTGCTACATCTCAAACACTGACTTGTCTCACTACTACATCTCACTACTACATCTCAAACACTGGCTTGTCTCACTACTACATCTCAAACACTGACTTGTCTCACTACTACATCTCAAACACTGGCTTGTCTCACTACTACATCTCAAACACTGACTTGTCTCACTACTACATCTCTAACACTGGCTTGTCTCACTACTACATCTCAAACACTGGCTTGTCTCACTACTACATCTCAAACACTGGCTTGTCTCACTACTACATCTCAAACACTGACTTGTCTCACTACTACATCTCAAACACTGGCTTGACTCACTACTACATCTCAAACACTGGCTTGTATGACTACTACATCTCAAACACTGACTTGTCTCACTACTACATCTCAAACACTGACTTGTCTCACGACTACATCTCAAACACTGACTTGTCTCATGACTACATCTCAAACACTGGCTTGTCTCACTACTACATCTCAAACACTGACTTGTCTCAATACTACATCTCAAACACTGGCTTGTCTCACTACTACATCTCAAACACTGGCTTGTCTCACTACTACATCTCACTACTACATCTCACTACTACATCTCAAACACTGACTTGTCTCACTACTACATCTCACTGCTACATCTCAAACACTGACTTGTCTCACTACTACATCTCACTGCTACATCTCAAACACTGACTTGTCTCACTACTACATCTCACTACTACATCTCAAACACTGGCTTGTCTCACTACTACATCTCAAACACTGGCTTGTCTCACTACTACATCTCAAACACTGACTTGTCTCACTACTACATCTCACGACTACATCTCAAACACTGGCTTGTCTCACTACTACATCTCAAACACTGACTTGTCTCACTACTACATCTCAAACACTGGCTTGTCTCACTACTACATCTCAAACACTGACTTGTCTCACTACTACATCTCAAACACTGGCATGTCTCACTACTACATCTCAAACACTGACTTGTCTCACTACTACATCTCACTGCTACATCTCAAACACTGACTTGTCCACTACTACATCTCACTACTACATCTCAAACACTGGCTTGTCTCACTACTACATCTCAAACACTGACTTGTCTCACTACTACATATCAAACACTGGCTTGTCTCACTACTACATCTCAAACACTGACTTGTCTCACTACTACATCTCTAACACTGGCTTGTCTCACTACTACATCTCAAACACTGGCTTGTCTCACTACTACATCTCAAACACTGGCTTGTCTCACTACTACATCTCAAACACTGACTTGTCTCACTACTACATCTCACTACTACATCTCAAACACTGGCTTGTCTCACTACTACATCTCAAACACTGGCTTGACTCACTACTACATCTCAAACACTGGATTGTATGACTACTACATCTCAAACACTGACTTGTCTCACTACTACATCTCAAACACTGGCTTGACTCACTACTACATCTCAAACACTGGCTTCTATGACTACTACATCTCAAACACTGACTTGTCTCACTACTACATCTCAAACACTGACTTGTCTCACTACTACATCTCAAACACTGACTTGTCTCACTACTACATCTCAAACACTGGCTTGACTCACTACCACATCTCAAACACTGGCTTGTCTCACTACTACATTTCAAACACTTACTTGTCTCACGACTACATCTCAAACACTGGCTTGTCTCACGACTACATCTCAAACACTGGCTTGTCTCACTACTACATCTCAAACACTGGCTTGTCTCACTACTACATCTCAAACACTGACTTGTCTCACGACTACATCTCAAACACTGGCTTGTCTCACTACTACATCTCAAACACTGGCTTGTCTCACTACTACATCTCACTACTACATCTCAAACACTGACTTGTCTCACTACTACATCTCACTGCTACATCTCAAACACTGACTTGTCTCACTACTACATCTCACTGCTACATCTCAAACACTGACTTGTCTCACTACTACATCTCACTAATACATCTCAAACACTGGCTTGTCTCACTACTACATCTCAAACACTGGCTTGTCTCACTACTACATCTCAAACACTGACTTGTCTCACTACTACATCTCACGACTACATCTCAAACACTGGCTTGTCTCACTACTACATCTCAAACACTGACTTGTCTCACTACTACATCTCAAACACTGGCTTGTCTCACTACTACATCTCAAACACTGACTTGTCTCACTACTACATCTCAAACACTGGCATGTCTCACTACTACATCTCAAACACTGACTTGTCTCACTACTACATCTCACTGCTACATCTCAAACACTGACTTGTCTCACTACTACATCTCACTACTACATCTCAAACACTGGCTTGTCTCACTACTACATCTCAAACACTGACTTGTCTCACTACTACATCTCAAACACTGGCTTGTCTCACTACTACATCTCAAACACTGACTTGTCTCACTACTACATCTCTAACACTGGCTTGTCTCACTACTACATCTCAAACACTGGCTTGTCTCACTACTACATCTCAAACACTGGCTTGTCTCACTACTACATCTCAAACACTGACTTGTCTCACTACTACATCTCAAACACTGGCTTGACTCACTACTACATCTCAAACACTGGCTTGTATGACTACTACATCTCAAACACTGACTTGTCTCACTACTACATCTCAAACACTGACTTGTCTCACGACTACATCTCAAACACTGACTTGTCTCATGACTACATCTCAAACACTGGCTTGTCTCACTACTACATCTCAAACACTGGCTTGTCTCAATACTACATCTCAAACACTGGCTTGTCTCACTACTACATCTCAAACACTGGCTTGTCTCACTACTACATCTCACTACTACATCTCACTACTACATCTCAAACACTGACTTGTCTCACTACTACATCTCACTGCTACATCTCAAACACTGACTTGTCTCACTACTACATCTCACTGCTACATCTCAAACACTGACTTGTCTCACTACTACATCTCACTACTACATCTCAAACACTGGCTTGTCTCACTACTACATCTCAAACACTGGCTTGTCTCACTACTACATCTCAAACACTGACTTGTCTCACTACTACATCTCACGACTACATCTCAAACACTGGCTTGTCTCACTACTACATCTCAAACACTGACTTGTCTCACTACTACATCTCAAACACTGGCTTGTCTCACTACTACATCTCAAACACTGACTTGTCTCACTACTACATCTCAAACACTGGCATGTCTCACTACTACATCTCAAACACTGACTTGTCTCACTACTACATCTCACTGCTACATCTCAAACACTGACTTGTCCACTACTACATCTCACTACTACATCTCAAACACTGGCTTGTCTCACTACTACATCTCAAACACTGACTTGTCTCACTACTACATATCAAACACTGGCTTGTCTCACTACTACATCTCAAACACTGACTTGTCTCACTACTACATCTCTAACACTGGCTTGTCTCACTACTACATCTCAAACACTGGCTTGTCTCACTACTACATCTCAAACACTGGCTTGTCTCACTACTACATCTCAAACACTGACTTGTCTCACTACTACATCTCAAACACTGGCTTGACTCACTACTACATCTCAAACACTGGCTTGTATGACTACTACATCTCAAACACTGACTTGTCTCACTACTACATCTCAAACACTGACTTGTCTCACTACTACATCTCAAACACTGACTTGTCTCACGACTACATCTCAAACACTGACTTGTCTCACGACTACATCACAAACACTGGCTTGTCTCACTACTACATCTCAAACACTGACTTGTCTCACTACTACATCTCAAACACTGGCTTGTCTCACTACTACATCTCAAACACTGGCTTGTCTCACTACTACATCTCAAACACTGACTTGTCTCACTACTACATCTCAAACACTGGCTTGTCTCACTACTACATCTCAAACACTGGCTTGTCTCACTACTACATATCAAACACTGGCTTGTCTCACTACTACATCTTAAACACTGACTTGTCTCACTACTACATCTCAAACACTGGCTTGTCTCACTACTACATCTCAAACACTGACTTGTCTCACTACTACATCTCAAACACTGGCTTCTCTCACTACTACATCTCAAACACTGACTTGTCTCACTACTACATCTCAAACAATGGCTTCTCTCACTACTACATCTCAAACACTGACTTGTCTCACTACTACATCTCAAACACTGGCTTGTCTCACTACTACATCTCAAACACTGGCTTGTCTCACTACTACATCTCAAACACTGACTTGTCTCACTACTACATCTCAAACACTGGCTTGTCTCACTACTACATCTCAAACACTGGCTTGTCTCACTACTACATCTCAAACACTGACTTGTCTCACTACTACATCTCAAACACTGGCTTGTCTCACTACTACATCTCAAAGACTGGCTTGTCTCACTACTACATCTCAAAGACTGGCTTGTCTCACTACTACATCTCAAACACTGACTTGTCTCACTACTACATCTCAAACACTGACTTGTCTCACTACTACATCTCACTACTACATCTCAAACACTGGCTTGTCTCACTACTACATCTCAAACACTGACTTGTCTCACTACTACATCTCAAACACTGGCTTGTCTCACTACTACATCTCAAAGACTGGCTTGTCTCACTACTACATCTCAAAGACTGGCTTGTCTCACTACTACATCTCAAACACTGGCTTGTCTCACTACTACATCTCAAACACTGACTTGTCTCACTACTACATCTCAAACACTGGCTTGTCTCACTACTACATCTCAAACACTGGCTTGTCTCACTACTACATCTCAAAGACTGGCTTGTCTCACTACTACATCTCAAAGACTGGCTTGTCTCACTACTACATCTCAAAGACTGGCTTGTCTCACTACTACATCTCAAACACTGACTTGTCTCACTACTACATCTCAAACACTGACTTGTCTCACTACTACATCTCACTACTACATCTCAAACACTGGCTTGTCTCACTACTACATCTCAAACACTGGCTTGTCTCACTACTACATCTCAAACACTGACTTGTCTCACTACTACATCTCAAACACTGGCTTGTCTCACTACTACATCTCAAAGACTGGCTTGTCTCACTACTACATCTCAAAGACTGGCTTGTCTCACTACTACATCTCAAACACTGACTTGTCTCACTACTACATCTCAAACACTGACTTGTCTCACTACTACATCTCACTACTACATCTCAAACACTGGCTTGTCTCACTACTACATCTCAAACACTGACTTGTCTCACGACTACATCTCAAACACTGACTTGTCTCACGACTACATCTCAAACACTGTCTTGTCTCATTACTACATCTCAAACACTGGCTTGTCTCACTACTACATCTCAAACACTGACTTGTCTCACTACTACATCTCACTGCTACATCTCAAACACTGACTTGTCTCACTACTACATCTCAAACACTGGCTTGTCTCACTACTACATCTCAAACACTGGCTTGTCTCACTACTACATCTCAAACACCGACTTGTCTCACTACTACATCTCAAACACTGGCTTGTCTCACTACTACATCTCAAACACTGACTTGTCTCACTACTACATCTCACTGCTACATCTCAAACACTGACTTGTCTCACTACTACATCTCACTACTACATCTCAAACACTGGCTTGCCTCACTACTACATCTCACTACTACATCTCAAACACTGGCTTGCCTCACTACTACAACTCAAACAGGCTTTGTAATGTTCATCTACCCAGAACCTCACAGACTTACAATATTTAAAAAAATCCACTAAATGGATCATCAAAGAAATAGCCATGGCCTGTTTCTCTCTTTTATTCTCTCTTTTAATCTCTCTTTTAATCTCTCTTTTAATCTCTTTCTCACTCTCTCTCTCTCTCTCTCTCTCTCTCTCTCTCTCTCTCTCTCTCTCTCTCTATTTCAGATTCCTTGCCTTCAGAGGACTGAGTGATAGGCGGTCCTGAAACTTGTGCTACAGTATGTCTGGATCAAAATGATATGCCCACTCCTTTCCTCATCTGTCTAGTTGGAACCCATCTTTTGTATTCTACCGGACTGTCCTTGGTCAAACTACAGTCACTTCACTGGACTCTAATGGATGGATATGGGGATGAAGATAGAGGGTTATTAATCTGGTACAGGATCAAGTGATATGTATATGAGTAGCTGCTATGTACCATCAATAATCATTGAAACCAGGGATAGTCAGGTATTTTACCGGCTGGGCTAATGGGGCCTCCTCAGCCACATTGGCAAGCCCTGTCCCCTTCTTCTTTCTGTGTCTCCACTTCCCCCGTGAGGACGTTGTGTCTCGTGGCGGCCCTCATGGTTGTCATGGTGACACCGTGCCCCAAGAGCTGCCACTGCTCGGAGAGGAACGGCGTGGTGGTGCAGTGCGTCTCCCGGAGCCTTGACCAGATCCCCCCGGACCTACCGGAAGACACCGTCACCCTCCTGCTCTCATCCAACCGGATCAGCCACATCCCCAACCAGGCCTTCAAGGACCTCCGCCGCCTCAAGGAGCTGGACCTGTCGCATAACCACATCGAGAGTATCGACTCAGGGGCCTTCCTGGGGGTCTCCGAGGGACTCCGCTCCCTGGACCTCTCCAACAACCAGCTCCGCAGCGTCCCCAAGGAGGCCTTCACCAAGCTGAGTGCCCGTATAAGACTCTCCAACAACCCCTGGCACTGCGAGTGTTCCCTCCAGGAGGTACTGAGGGAGCTGAGGCTGGACCCTGAGACGGTCAACGAGGTGAGCTGCCACACCTCTGTCCAGGACGAGTACGCCGGCCGGCCCGTCATTCAGGTCCTGGACTCTGGCATCAACTTCTGTAACTTCCACCACAAGACCACCGACGTGGCCATGTTCGTGACCATGTTCTGCTGGTTCGCCATGGTGATCGCCTACGTCATCTACTACGTCAGGCACAACCAGGAGGACGCAAGGAGACACATGGAGTACCTCAAGTCTCTACCCAGCTCCTCCCAGACCAGCAAGGACTTTGACACAGCCAGCACTGTGCTCTAGCAGTGGTCTATGTGTGGTGTCAGTGACAGCGGTGGGGGTTCTTACGTGTCCATGGGATAGTTCACACAGTGGCAAACTTGCAAGGTGTATGTAACTATTTTGAATGTAAAGACGGGCCTCTGGACTGCACCTGCCCCTCTACACGTGCCTGACCGGCTCGCAGTGGGCCTCGGGTTCGTCAGTGCAATCAACGTGCCCCTTTTTGTGTCGACTGTTTATGAAGTCATGGGGTCAATACCTTTAGAGATTTCTGACTCAATTCCGACCTACTTTTTTGTCGACTGTTTTTATTGTATTTATTGTTTATTGGAAAGGAACATGACCTCTACTTCTCATTGTCATATGTTTTCCCAACAGTAGGATTTAATGAGAAATATATTGTATAAGTCTCTGTGAGTGTCTCCATATTGATTTGGTTGTTGTGATTGGTTGCAGTGCTATACGGTACTATTGATCTATTCATTATGATTGGCTGTTACACTGGACTGAATGTTCATCTTGTGTCTTCAAGTGCCTAGAAACAGTAAACAGTACCTCAACCAAGGCACTGTGAAAGCAAATGTCGAACTACAAAATCCCTTAAAAGCTAGAATCCTTACCCACTGGGCACAGATGTCATTTCAATGTCTAGTTTTGATCTAATTTTGGTTGAGTTGTCAACTAACGTCAATTCGATGTGAAATCAACAAAACATTTCATCATGTCATTGAAAAAAATACGACATTCCCTTACATTGATGACTTTTTTCAAATCTAATCAGTTTCCCACATTGATTCAACATCATCGCATAGATTTTTGATTTTAACGGATGGTGGAAAAAACGTTGATTCAATCCATTTTTGCCCAGTGGGAGTTGTTAGATCCATTCTTTGACTTATAAATGAACGATACACACCCATTGCTTCTTAAGGAATATAATGTATAAATGCCTCATGAGCTTAGTTCAACTGTTGTACCCAATCAGAACCCCAGATATGTGTTTTTTTTTGCTTCAATGTTTGCAAACAAGGTAAACAAATACTGTCTGGCTTTAAAACATGGTTAAAACTGTCATTTGTTTGATTATGTCCATAGCTATTTCTATGAATTTGACAGTGGTTCCATTTCTCCAGGCTTTTTACTAAACAGAGGGGTACCACTTTGTTATTGATTTAGCTGAAGATTCTAGCTTTAATATGTCATGTTAAATATTTTAGTTGTTGTCAAGGGTGTTATGAATCATTTACCATTACTCATTTTGGCAATCAATGTGATGCCACTTTCAGGACATAAATCTTTAAATACTCATATCGGATTTAGTTCCCAAACTGTCAAACACCCTTCTACAGACGTTGATCGATGCTGATGTTGCGTCCGAAAGTCTATGATGACCAACAGTTGGAAGTAGTCTATACTTCCTCAGTAGTGTATGTGTTCTGTATTGTTTTGTCTCTATTGGTTTGTATGTTTTGTCCCTTTAATGGTATGGGGTGTAGTTTATGTTTAGGAGAGAGAAACTAATGAAAGGAAAGTGAGAAAAGGAGACATTCTATTGTTTTATTGAGATTTGTGTTGAAACGGAGAAACGTTGACCATGAAAACTGTCTTTGTCTGTCGTGTAGCCCCAGGGATATGTCTTGTCTTGATCGTCTCTGTTTCTAATTATTCTTAGCAAAATGGTTGTGAATCAAGCGCTGTAATTTTTATATCTGAAATAAAAAGGGCTCTAACTACTAGTAATCCTGTTTTGTTTCCGTCAGAAACAGAAAGGTAGTCGTTTCTGAATACCTTGACTTTTTACTTTGCATATGGAAGAGAATTCCTACACCTCCTTTTTATGACTGAATTCATGATGAGGTTGTCCAATCTTCTTTCTCTCTTTCCGAGGACACGGTTGAGTGCACTTTATTGTGGTGTGTGGTTTCTATCGGTCTCATCTCTCTCTCTTTCTCTCTCGCTCTTCTCTGTCTCTCTCTCATCTCATATGTACTGTGTCTGATTGAGCTCTTACGCTTGTATTATATTCATCTCTGCAACTGCAGTTTGCGCTGCTACTTTGCCTTCTCCCATTTCAGAGAAATCGTGTTATTATTCATAAGGCCTGTACCCCAAATGGCACTCTATACCGTATATAGTGCACTACTTTTGACCAGAGCCATAGGTCACTGTATAGGGGATAGGGTGCCATTTTGGAGGCTGTGAAGTTATTCTAGGAAACAAGTGTGGTTTTAAAAATTAGATGTGGTGGAATGCCTCAAAAGGAAATCTCACTACTCTGACCCTATCTGACCTGCAGAGGCTAAACTAAAATCTGAAGTATGGCTTTATAATGAGATTTCCTATTTATTCCCACAGAACATACATCATTATGAATTATACAGCACATGCTGAACATGGAATACATTTCTCCCCCATTTATTATAGGAGCAAGACATGGAACAAAGAATAACTCAAACCCAAAATAGGTTAATTCTCTCACTGATGCGATCCAAATCTGGACTAAATCTCACCCAACAAATGTTGTTTATTGGTTTTACCCCAACAGTATATATAGGTCAAATGTATATCTGGTATAATCCTAATAGGATAATTAAATTCACTAGTGTACAAGACGTATGTTGTGGCATCGCTATTTATTGATCAATGATGTGCCATTTCACCAACATTCACTGATGTGATCTAAGTTATATTATAAATTGGGTGGTTTGAGTCCTGAATGCTGATTGGCTGACAGCCATGGTATATCCAAGTTGCGTCATGCCTAAGAATAGCCCTTTGCCGTGGTATATTGGCCATATACCACACCCCCTTATTGCTTAACTATAAATCTTGAGAGGATTCTCACCATCATATTGTATAACCTACTAGTTGTAGCCCAACAGTACAGAAACTTCAAACTGAGTTATGTATATCTTGTTTACTATTATCACTAAATGCACTAGAGAATACACAAAACATTCACAGCAAATCCTGTATGTTGAGGGACAATAATTTATTGATCAACGATGTGACATTTTACCAACATGATTGCTCTTGTCCCATCTTTGATATTCTATCTATATCTGAGTAGGTGTAAATCTCAGTTGGATTTTTATGTGAGAGATTCGACTGCAGACTCTTTGTGTTTCCCTGAATGAGAGTAGCGTTACCTAGAAAAGACATACTATTTATGGATGGAGTCATAGATGTGGAATTGGAGTGCGTGCGCAGTAGGAAGCCTCTGCAGAGCATCCCAAATGGGACCCTATTCCCTACATAGTACACTACTTTTGACCAGAGCCCTATGGCTCATTAGTTTATCATGTCAAACTCAGTGGCCTGGTGTCTGGTGCTTCCAAAGGGAAAGTATAACAGGCCGAATAATAGAAATATCAATAGATGGAGAGAAATGAAAGATTACCCTACATCAAGATTCATTGGTGGTTCAGTGGTTGGTGGTTCAGTGGTTGGTGGTTCAGTGAATTGGCGTAAATGACTCTGGCCAAAGCAATATAGACGTTTGTATTAATCATTTGGGGCATTTTATTCAATATTTGGTTTACATTTGACTTATCTGCATAATGTGGGATTTTAGCTAGACTTACACACACTGTGACTATGACTCAATGCAGAGTAGTAATTCAAATTACTTACAAGATTCAAATAAGAACTTTAAGGGCAATCAATCCATTCTTTCTGCATATGAAAGAAGTGGAAGTGCACACTTAAATTCTAGTCCTTATGGTAATTGTGACATTTCTTGAAATTGCAACTATTGTCTATGATGATAGCCCAATGGGAAATTATACCATTTGTCCATCTCCAAA
Source organism: Oncorhynchus kisutch (assembly GCF_002021735.2). NCBI lineage: Eukaryota > Metazoa > Chordata > Actinopteri > Salmoniformes > Salmonidae > Oncorhynchus > Oncorhynchus kisutch. The sequence goes on along the minus strand of NC_034189.2, from coordinate 49,391,128 downwards.
TCTAAAGGGCATTTTCTGAGGTCATTTTCCAAATGAGCTTTTCCAATGACACAATCAGAACTTAATAAAGGATCTTCTGTCTTCATATCCCATTAGACCAGACAATTAGTATAGCTAGAGTGTTATGAGCTGTCCTAATAGCTGCTTCAATTTGTCTCCTCAGCTTTCTCTGTCTTTTCCACTCTTCCCCCTTGATCTCAGAGCCAAGTAGTTTAAGAATGATAGGCCTATAGTGTGTGTATAAGCAGGGTGCTATATAGTATACTTTCCCAACTATATAGTAGCACCATGTGTAGGTTATAACGCAGTTTCTGGAGGACGATACAGCTAATCCACAACAGGAACTTCCATATATGGGCATTGTCTTCCATATTGAAATGCAGCTTTAGAGCATACTTTCATATTGGAATGTGGTTTTGAGCAGGAACTCCATACATGGGCACCGACACCCATATTGGAATGTTGCCTATTAACAAAGAACTCCATATATGGACATAGAGCTGTGACCATGCCAATTTGCACACCTGCATCGAATCTTCATTATCCACAAGCCCACCTCAGTCACCTGAATCGCCTTGCTTAATCAATCACCCTCATAGTATTTAAACGTAATCCATCGTCCTTCCTTTGTACATCTGCCTAACAAATCCTTCTGTGCTGCAAGGCCCTTGGGCAACAACTGTAAGACGTGGACTGTTTGCCTTGGGAAGAATTATCTGACACAGCTGTCCCAGAAACAATCAGGTCCCTGTCTGCTGGACAAGCGACCCTTACTGCGGCCCTTGCCTCGGCCACCACACATGCTAGGGGCAGATCTCCCGCCATCCTCAGACTGCTCCCACCTTATAACTCGTCACAGAGTGAAAATTCATGTTTGAAATGTGTTCTCCCCCTCCATGGTGTGCCGACACGGTACAGCCCCTTCCTCCTCACGGCGTCCCTCCCTGACCTACCTCCACGGCGACCCCACCACACCGCTCCTTCCCTGCAGCCCCTCTTGCCTTCTGGCAGTTCCCTGCTTCTCCAGGTGAGCAATTCCGGCAGCCATGACCTGTACTCTTTGTCTGCCTGGATCATTTTGGAGGCAACTAACTTTTTAAACCTTTGTGAGTCTTAACTCATTCCACCAACATGGTAATCCATTGAAAGATGCACCAAACTGGGGGACATGAACCCACAGTTATGAAGACAACCTCAGCGAAAGATGACAGAGTTAGCCCCAGAGGATAACATGACAAAAGACTGCGGATATTCACCGGCTCCTGGATCAACTACCAGAAGAACTACCATACCTCCCTCTCCACATCAACCTTTCCCTGCACTAGCCAGTCCAGCACAACCTTGGACCAGGGCCTTTCCTTGCACTGGCCAGTCTAGCCCAACCTTGGACCAGGGCCTTTCCCTGCACTGGCCAGTCCAGCACAACCTTGGACCAGGGCCTTTCCCTGCACTGGCCAGTCCAGCACAACCTTGGTCCATGTCCAAGGCCTTTCCTTGTGCTGGGTGGTCTGGCACAACCCCAGTCAACAACTGGGGGTTGACCCTACCATGTAGGGGGTTCAGCACAACCTTGGTCCAGGACCGGGGGTTGGGCCTTCCTTTCTCTAACTTCTTGCCCCTTCCACTCTTTTCAGGTCCTCAGTTGCTAAGCTCAGCATCTGACATTCAATGTGCTCCACTCTAGTGCATGTCTGCGAGCAAAACGTCTACCATATCGAGTGGATGACTCGGCTCCTTCACTAAAGTGCAACTTGGCCAGTCCATCTTGGTCCCCTACTAGAGCTCTGGCACCTTGCCTGGACCAAACCTTGCACCTCCTGAAATTCCTCCCTGCACTCCACACCTCCAGTGTCTCGTCTCACTACACTGCGATGGACAGAGCCTCCAACTCCACCAGGCAGCCATCACACGGCCTTCCTCAGATGCGCTTCGCCCATCCCAGGACTGAACCTCCTGCACGCGCCCATCTTCTCTCTAGCAGTTTGTACCATGCTCCCATGCAGTGTTTCCAAGCAGTGACTCAACTCGAACCCGAAAAGTGGTGACTTGGACTAGTGGTGACTTGTTGTCAAAGTCTCTCTCTTGCATAATTTAACAACAAATGTTCACTAGCTATTGCATTACCAAGCTAGCCTTGAATAGTAGCTTAAATGATTAGATCACAGCTTTAGCGCTACCAACTGACATGGGCTTGCGGTCTAGTGACTTGATTACATCACTCCTCCCACGCCATCCCCACAGCCATTGCATGGCTTTCTCCATGTCAAGATTGGACAGAGCCTAGGCCAAGAGTCCTGCATACACCTTTTCTCTAGCCGGCCCAAGCTCCCATTTCCACTTCACACCCACCTACGCCCATGCAGAGCCAGGATTAGGCCCCTTCTCTCACTTTCTCTCCTGTAGCCGGGACTCATCTCCACCCCACAGCCATTGCCTTCCTCACACTGAGCCTTGACGCTGCACCCTCCGTTGCTGTTGACCACCTACTCCTTCTGGATCGGCGCTGCCACCACGGCAGCTCATAACCTCCCCACAGCCATCATCAAGCACCTCAGCCACCGGCCATCCGAAACCCTCATGCCAAACTCCATCAGCTACTATCCCTTCCAACATGCTCGTCAGATGGCGAGAAGGCGAACTCGTAAAATAGTGGATAAGTGTCCAGTTTTCTGACCCAGCTTACAGTTTTAAAGTTTCCCAGAAATGCTTATCTAGTGCTGTATGGACGCTAATTTACATTCCTTACCTCCTATGTACTGTTTGTTGCAACGTCATTACTGGTTAGTAAGCAGCACCCTGCTTGGTATGTCGAGAGAAAGAACACGCCAGGAAAAAGTGTGTTTGGCTGTCCCCCCCCCCCTATCTGTCTCGCATGTGTTTGGAACATAGCAATCTTCCCCTCCTCTCCCTAGCCTTTCAGTAGCCAGCGAACAGCAACATCAGGTGGTATGAACATGCCAGACAGTGCCTCATTTATGGGGCCTCATTTATAACCATTGTTAAAATTGAACACTAAATATCTGTGTGAGCTATTTATGAAGACTGTACACACAAATATTAAGATTCATAAAATTGGTGCACACCATACATACGCATGTTTCCTAATATGAATCAGACCTGTCGTAGAACTGTAGACGCGCATTATAAGGCTGCCTGAAAAACAGCCATCATAACCTCACCTTTTTCATGGCGACAATGACACTCTATTTGCTGTATAGTTTGGATGTACAGTATTGGAATTAGGCCAAGACCGTATCTAAAGGAAATATCAATGGTGATCTGGATCACATGTCTTTGGAAGGGTTTGCAGTTCACTTTTGCAGTGAAATTTGTTGTATCTGACCATTTCTGAAAGAAAAAAACTATCAAATTGTTATGGACCTGTAAACAGATCGTTTGAAAGCATTAAATGCCATTCACTTTTTCCTGAACCTAAATATGCTGCACTGCCTGCGAATTCTGAAATATTGTGTACTTTTTATTGTAAAAATGAAAACTACAGTGGGTCTACTTAAGAGTGGTAGCGTACACACTTTAATGCAAAATATCAGCTGTTGTCACGACTCCGACCGAAGGTGGCTCCCCTTCCCGTTCGGGTGGCGCTCAGCGGTCGTCGTCGCCGGCCTAATAGCTGCCACTGATTCTTTCCTCCCCCTCCTTATGTGTTTATTGGTTACACCTGTTTTGAGTTTGTTGTAATTAGTTGGGCTTTATTAGTCAGCCGGCCCGCCCATTTCTTTGTGCGGGATTAATTATTGTAACCTTTGTGTTTGGTGTAGACGAACGTGTTGGTTTATGTTCGTGGAGTTTGCTGGACAGTTTTCGTCTCCCGTGTCTGGGGCATTTGTTTTGAGCACCCAGTGTTTCGTGGGGTGGCCGTTGTTCACCGTGTGTGCATTAAAAGAGCACTATATTGAACTCTCTGTTTCCTGCGCCTGACTTCCCAATCACGACACCCAAAACGTTACAGCTGTGTTCATCTGTTAAATTCTGCTGTATGTTATAAACCGCTCACCCTGTTGGATGCATAGAGCAAAATTGTGAAATTATAATAGCCTAACTAATAGTCCCAGCTAAATGCATATGGTAATTTGGTGTATGGCAACACAATGCCACAGATGTCTCAAGTTTTGAGGGAGCATGCAATTGGCATGCTGACTGCAGGAATGTCCACCAGAGCTGTTGCCAGAGAATTGAATGTTAATTTGTCTACCATTAGCTGCCTCCAACGTTGTTTTAGAGAATTTGGCAGTACGTTCAATCGGCCTCACAACCGCAGACCACGTGTAACCACGCTACACCAGGACCTCCATATCCGGCCTTCTTCACCAGATCATCTGAGATCAGCCACCCGGACAGCTGATGAAACGGAGGAGTATTTCTGTCTGTAATAAAGCCCTTTTGTGTGGAAAAAACGAATTCTGATTGGCTGGGCCTGGCTCCCCAGTGGGTGGGCCTATGCCCTCCCAGGCCCACACATGGCTGCGCCCCTGCCCAGTCATGTGAAATCCATAGATTAGGGCCTAATGCATTTAATTAAATTGACTGATTTCCTTCTATGAACTGTAACTCAGTAAAATCTTTGAAATTGTTGCTTGTTACGTTTGTATTTTTGTTTAGTAAATACTTTATTCATACAGTGGATCCCCATTCTACCACTTCCACCGAAGCATGGGCTTTCAGTTGTCCCGGTAAACTGGGTAATTTTCAATGAATTTATTTTGATTGACTGATTTCCTTATAAATCTTAAAATTGTTGCATGTTGTGTTTATCTTTGTTGAGCATATAAATAAAATATTGTATACGCTACAAATGTCACATTACAGTACTTCGACGTAGCATACAAACGTCAATGGAAAAGGTGAACCGTCTGTTCAACCGTTAAACTGTGCTTCGGATCGGATCGCATGGAGCAAAATAGGAATTCTTGAAATAGCTTATCTTTTTACTACTGTAACGTGGGTCCAATTAAATGAGAGATGAAGAATGTTAGTCTGTCCCAACTTGTTGTAGGCCTGTAGGCTACCATCAGTCAGAAAAGGTGAGACATTTATTCTGCAATAAATAATAGGAAATATGTCTATTTCTATTTATTTTAGAATGCAAAGATAAATCGATTTTCACTTTTCTGACTATGGCAAATGATTGCATATTGTTATTATATTTAGCTAGGCCTACATGTTTTTTGTTGGTTGTTATGAATAAGAGTGACATCATATATTTATTCCCGATTTGTAAAAGTCTACTACTACTACTAGAATACTTTTGCCATCTTGCAATGGAAGACTTCAACCAATAGAAACTGTGCGTATGCATGGTCTAAAGTTCACGGGAGGATAAGCATATAGTCACGTCAAGTTCAGTTTTTATAAATACAAACTTTGGGTTGAAAACTGTCACATGCATGTATGCTCCAAAAAATGATGAGGCCCCTAGTAAGTAGATTCGGGATGGAACTAAAAAAGTGACGAAAATAGCTCTACTAACATTTACAGAACCATCTAGAAGCCAGTGCAGTCAGGTGTGCTGATGGTGTAGTGATCGAGAGAGGAGAATGTCTTCAGACCACAGATTACATTTAGGGGATGCTTGAGAGGCTTGGGAATGATTGACATCGCTCTCATTCTCGCTCGCTCTCTTTCTCTCTCTCTCTCTCTCTCTCTCTCTCTCTCTTTCTCTTTCTCTCTCCCTATCTCTCTCTGTCATGCATATACACAAACATTCACACATTTACACATTCAAAGTAATGTGTAAAATCCTCAACGTTCAAACGTTAATTACCATCATTATCAGAACCCAAGTTGCCCAGGAACCCACGTTCAAAACAACTGGGAACTCTGAAATCTCAGACTTCAGGGCGTTTGAGACAACTGGGAACTCGGAAATCTCAGACTTCAGGGCGTTCAAAACAACTGGGAATAGTTTGAATGGTCATCTAAGTTGGAATTCCAAGTCAGGAACTCTGGCCTCTTTCTAGAGCTCCAACTTTCCAACCTGAAGATCACTGATGTCATGATATGACTGACGCCATGATTTTTCAGAGTTCCCAGTTGTCTTGAACACACCAATACATTATGTCTGGACCTGACGACTTGGACTGGTTCCCATGACTTTGACTATAGTTTATTAGGTCAGTCTCAGTAGCACCTGACAGCCAAAGAGACAAACAAACCGCCTGTGTCTGTCAGAACTCTTAACCAGTGTTTTATTTCCGGGTTCGCTCTCAGATACGTTGTCCTACTAGCCCTGGAGGATACACGGAGGATGAAACATGGAGAAGGGAGAGAATAGACAATTATTAATGGAATATTATTAATTTGCCTGATATACCAGCGGTCGTTGAGGCTCTCACAGTCAGATGAATGGCCTGTCAGTAGTCTAACATGGGTGCTACAGCTGTGCCTGCCGGGGCTAAATCAGGGGCTAAATCAGGAGCAATGTTGGGATCTAATCAATATCTCAGCTCCAAGGACGGACGTTGTGGCTACATTCCAATTGGATAACTTGCTCCCTATCTTCCTTTCCTCTGACCTTGTCGAATTTCCCTCCTCGCTGATCTCAGAGGGCCTGGATAATGGCTGAGTTTTGCAACCCATTGTTTCACCTATCCGGTCTGATTTAGAGGAAAAAGGGTGAGTTATTTGATTATAATCCAGAGTTTGTGTCTAAATGCTGATGGTTCCCCCAACTGCTAGCAAAGCAAATGTCCTGCAACAGCATAAAATGGGACTATGTGCCTAATGATATCTAACTAAGTTGATTTGGGCATCAGGCAGGCACACCAGAGTTGGGTTTGATGTTAGATGTGGACCCCTGAGGCAATGTTAAGCAGTACATGTGGACCCCACACACGTATAGGGACTGGTTGATAGAGGGAGGAAGACAGGAGGAGGGTTACGTGGTAAACGATAGACCGCTAATTCACAATGTTCCCTTGATGTTCTTGCCTGCAACAGATCTTAATTCAATCTAACCATCTGCTATGTGCATGTTTACCGCATGAACCACAACAACACACCAACGCCTGCTTGGCTTGATCTAATTAATTAGGTTATGTTCAGGCAAAGGAGAAACCTCTCTGTATATTTATGGAAATAAGCAATAGCCCGGCCCCCGAGAGAACATTGTCGTGTGTTTAGCTCTAATCATGAATCCTGAATAGCTGAGTTGATTGAATTAGACCTTTCGTGTTCTTGACACTTCTTGTTTTCATTCTACAGACGAAACACACGCTTGTTACACTGCAACTGTGAGACTTTGGTTGACCATGCAGCTATTTGTGCGTGCTCAGACTCTCCACACCTTTGAGGTGTCTTGGCTAGAGACTGTCGCCCACATCAAGGCTCATATTGAGGCATTGGAGGGACTGTGTGTGTGTGTGTGTGTGTGTGTGTGTGTGTGTGTGTGTGTGTGTGTGTGTGTGTGTGTGTGTGTGTGTGTGTGTGTGTGTGTGTGTGTGTGTATGTGTGTGCACATGCATTGGTCTGCTTGCAACATATGTGTGCTTCCTAATGGCTAGGCCCCATACACTCTTAGAAAAAAGGGTTCCAAAAGGGTTCTTCGGTTGTCCCCATAGGAGAACCCTTTTTGGTTCCAGGTAAAAACCCTTTTTGGTTCCAAGTATAACTACCTCTGTGGAAAGGGTTCTACATGGAACGCAAAACAGTTCTACTTGGAACCAAAAAGGGTGTCTTCAAAGGGTTCTCCTATGGGGACAGCTGAAGAACCCTTTTAGGTTCTAGACAGCACTTAGAACTGTAGAACTGCATTGAGAATTTGTACAATACACCCCCACAAATTCACTGGTTAAATTGCGTGGGAGCAGAGCCATTACTCATGTATTTGAACTAGCATCTAAGGCTGCATTAGCCAGTGCATGGGAGTAAACAGCTACAAACAAGTTGCTATGGCTGCTATTAAAAGATACTGATGAAGCCAATGGGAACCTGTCTTCTTGGTCTATTAGCATCAATCCACTACCAAACCCCTTTCGTTACAACAGGTTGTAACAGGTTGTAGCTATAAAAGGGACGATTAGATCCATTGCTCAGCTTCATGGCAGGTACAACGGCCCAATGACTGATACACACTGCTGTTTTACCATATTAGTCTCTCCTTATGGTATATTAGTCAAGGAGGCCCTGACCTGTCTATCCAAGCCCACAGTAAAAGGTTCTAAGTAGAGAGATGCTTAAAGCCTCAGAATATTGATTAAACGGACAAAGACGTCAGTGGAACACTAAGGCAAATTACTCAATCAATTACTGAATCAATGACAGTATAAGAACTACAGTAAGTATCCCCTGCTGAACCAAGTATCCCCTGCTGAACCAAGTACCCCCTGCTGAACCAAGTACCCCCTGCTGAACCAAGTACCCCCTGCTGAACCAAGTATCCCCTGCTGAACCAAGTATCCCCTGCTGAACCAAGTACCCCCTGCTTAACCAAGTAGGTAAACTGGACAGATGATTAGGATATCAACATGCCGTTTGCTTTGTTCCTGGTGTAACCATGGAGAAGAGCGTTTGGTTGAGCATGTGATGAATGACATCCCTTGGTCTCTGCCCACTCACTCCCCCACATACGTTCTCTCTCACCTATGAGCAATGACCTTGGTGGAAATAAACACAGGCAACAGGAAGCAAACCTACTTCCTAGTCAACACCAGGCACCCTACAGAGCAGTGGGTTTACACTTTACTGGTAGACTGTAATGCTATATTCCGGTGGGCAAGGCTACAGTTACATGCTAAATCCAATACCCAAAAAGCACATACAGGATTATAAATGGTTCAGGGCACAAATGTGTCGAAAAACAACTGGAGTCTACCTGTTTCAATGCATTGTGAGGTCTGGTGTCAGACTGACAAGGCATGCCTCAGTGACCTGCACTCTCATCTGAAATGAATGGGATGTTACAACACTGCAGCGCCGTAGTGAACATTAGTCCTGTCCTCCTGGTTCATCCTAGAACAGATAGACAGGGCCAGACCCAAATGCCCATCTGGCATTTCCAGGTATACAGACCTCTGTGCTCCATCCTCCATGTTGGACATCTGCTACAGATGGTTGGGAACACTCGTGTCGTTTCACAGTAGCCAAGTGCATTTCTCCCTGTCGGGGCTCCATCTGTTTCTGTTGGTAACGTGGAAGCGTGCCCTCATCTTTTTTTAAGTTGAATTCTGCTAGCTTCATAGGTGGTTTGGGGCCTTAGAATGGACAATGTACTGTATTTTAAGGTGCCGTTTCCATAGAATTCCCACAGGGCATGCATATGTGTACGTACAAATTAAATCAAATTGATTTATATAGCCCTTCTTACATCAGCTGATATCTCAAAGTGCTGTACAGAAACCCAGCCTAAAACCCCAAACAGCAAGCAATGCAGGTGTAGAAGCACGGTGGCTAGGAAAAACTCCCTAGAAAGGCCAAAACCTAGGAAGAAACCTAGAGAGGAACCAGGCTATGAGGGGTGGCCAGTCCTCATATTGACACACACACACACACACACTAATGAGGCCTCTGTTCCACATAATAGACTTTCCGCCAAATACTGAAGACATGTTTATGAACTTTTGCTAAGGAGAGAGTAAAGAGATGATATATTGATTTTGAAGACCCTTTCTGAATACTGAGTGTCATACGTCGACATTGATAAAGGGCTGCACCTTGGTGTAAAATGGCTTTAAGAATGTGTCAATTGAGATAAACTAAGTGTTAGCTGTGTAGAGATGTATCATAAATCTGCAGGTTTCTAGCATAACGATTTCAACAGTAGATCAGGAGAGTTCAAGGTGTGTTCTAAAAAATATTATCTCCATTGCAGCCGACGTGCATGATTTAAGATATGCATTTCATCTCGTTGCCCGAGCTAAATCATAGAGAAAGATGGGATCCTTTCTCCTTACAGTGAATTCCAGCTTTGTCTGGCTCGCCTCTGAAAGATTGTGCAGTGTCTCTAATTCACTCCAGAACAGCCACTCCCAATCCCACATTCACACCCATATGAGCAATACATTTCACTGAATGGAAAACACCAAGACGTTAACCTTATTAATTTAGGTAGCAGGCTAGCGGCGCAGAGTACGGAATACCACAACGCCACAATGAGGACGTGAGACGTTTATTTTATTCAAGTTCTGTTGCACTCAAATTATTGCCACTAGCCCTGGGTCCTAAAATATATATTTTTAAATGTGTCCATTGATTGTTGCTTCATTCACTGGCAAGCAATGAGGTTTTCCATCAACATCCTTGCTTTCATGAATGTAGATGAACTTGGCAGACTACACATTGCACAGGGTGTGCAGTGCACACAGGTAAAGGTCAGAGACCTACTTGAGTACTCTTAGATAAAAGGGTTCCAAAAGGGTTGTTCGGCTGTCCCCATAGGAGAACCCTTTTTGGTTCCATGTAGAACTATTTTGGGTTCTGTGTAGAAGCCTCTGTGTAAAGGGATCTACATGGAGCTCAAAAAGGTTCTACCTGGAACTAAAAAGGGTTCTTCAAAGGGTTCTCCTATGGGGACAGCTGCAGAACCTTTTTTTTAGGTTCTAGATAGCACCTATTTTTTCTAAGAGTGTAGGCAGAGAGATATGGAGGCTTATTGCACAGCTACTTACACAACTAGACCCTGAAGCAGTAGCCTGAAGCAGTACAGAGCCACTTATCACTGGGGATCTAATGATCTGTCTCTTATTGCCATCAGGTCCATATTTCAACCTGGCCATTATGTCTCTCCATTTCCTTAAGACACTGGATAGTGGATAGACCCCTAGGAGAGAGCAGAGGACGGATTCCACAGGGAGAGCAGAGTCAGTATGCTATCACTATAATAGAAGCAAGCTATTTCACCATTGTTGGACCTATTTCATTCACAACCAGTCTATCAACAGTCAGCCATATAGGCCTGTACACACATGACAGATGGTAAAAGTGTCATGTTATGATGCAGGCTTTACTCTATTGTCCATCACCTAAACCAGGCCAGTAAATAATGACAGTGAATATTCTAGATGTTCTCTGATGTCATGGCAACCCAACATCTCCAATACCTGGTACAGAACCACAAGAGACCAGAGGCGCGTCCAACAAGGCTTTTGTTTGCGCGCGAACGTGTTGCCAGGGTAACAATTTCATGAACATTCCAATATGTTCCAGTGAAACATCACACAGCTACTTTTTTAAAGGATTACTGTGGCTTTTTAGAGTCAATATTCAAACTGGAAATTACTTAGCTATTCCTACTAAATATAGTAGAAAGTCTACATAGCCACATTGTTCTTTTTGGCGTTAGTTTAGACCTGAAACTGACACCTACGTTTGCTGCACACTACCTTCTCTGACGGTCGCGGCTAGCACAAAACTAATGGAATATGTTAGCTAATGTTAGCCAGCTCTCGCAAACTATTTCCCTTGTTGAACGCACCTAAGCCCCCCCCTCCCCCATCTCTCTGTCTCTTTCTCTCTCAGTTCAATTCGAAGGGCTTTATTGGCATGGGAAACATCTGTTTACATTGCTAGAGCAAGTGAAATAAATAACAACAAAACATTTGAAAGTAAAGATTGCACTCAAAAGGGTTTGAAAAAGATAAAGACATTCCTATTGTTATGTTATCAGTTACGAACAGTGTTTTAGCAATGTACAAATTGTTTTAGTATGAATAGTGGGGGAAGATAAACAGATAAATATTGGTGGTATTTAAAATGTTGTTTGTGCTCCACTTCCTGCCCTTTTCTCATGGCAACGGGCCACAAGGTGGCATAGCAGTTCAGACGTCTTTTGTCCTCGTCTTGTCGTGTCCTGTATATATATATATTTACAACTTTTTCACATACATTTTATTTTTATTTTCCATCAACTCATCTTCAAAACACTCTCCTGCAACCCGCCTCACCAATGTATATTTATAAAAAAGTATTATTTACCTCAGATCTGTAATCCTCCAAGAAGCTAGCCAGAAACTCCAAGAAGCTAGCCTGAAACTAGCCAGAAGCTAATCCAGAAGCTAGTTCAGAAGCTAGTTAGCTCCTTTACTGGCAAATCGTTAATATTCAGCTAACCACGGTTTGTGGTCATCAGCTATCCTTTAGCTCGAAAATCTATCGCCAGTTCTGTACGGCGCAGCGCGGCTTGGAACGGAACATACCGGACCGATTTTTCTCTCCATGTCCCTGGACATTCATACCCGGATCTCACAGCTAGCTAGCTGCTATCCGTGTGACCATCGGAGCTAGCAAGCTCCGTCAATCACTCCTGAGTTCCATCAATCACACCTGGGCTGCAGTCACCTATCCGGACCCGTTTTACTGCCTTCGCGGAGCCCCACCGGGCCTTCACAACTGGACTGCCGACGTTATCTACCCGAAGGAGTTATTCGGCCGGCTCCTCCGTCGCGACGTTACCTGAACGCCCATCTGCGGCCTGCTAACCGTTAGCTGTCTTACCGGCTGCTATCTGAATAGACAATCGGACAATTTTTTTATTATTTTTTTTTTTTTAATTATTTTTTTAATTATTATTATTATATTTTCTTCTTGGGCCTCTATAACTATATCTATTGTTTTTATTTTTGTTGTTGTTGTGTGATTTGGATTAATCCCCTCTACCACACGGAACCCCACTAATCTACTGACGGAACGTAAGGGGTGGCTAACAGACCTCCATCCTATGCTAGCTTGCTACCGATGCCCTGGCTAGCTGTCTAAATCACCAACCAACCTCTCCACTCACCGGACCCTTTTGATCACTCGACTAAGCATGCCTATCCTTAATGTCAATATGTCTTGTCCATTTCTGTTCTGGTTAGTGTTTATTGGCTTATTTCACTGTAGAGCCTCTAGTCCTGCTCACTATACCTTATCCAACCTATTAGTTCCACCACCCACACATGCAATGACATCTCCTGGTTTCAACGATGTTTCTAGAGACAATATCTCTCTCTTCATCACTCAATACCTAGGTTTACCTCCACTGTATTCACATCCTGCCATACATTTGTCTGTACATTATACCTTGATGCTATTTTATCGCCCCCAGAAACCTCCTTTTACTCTATGTTCCAGACGTTCTAGACGACCAATTCTCATAGCTTTTAGCCGTACCCTTATTCTACTCCTCCTATGTTCCTCTGGCGATGTAGAGGTGAATCCAGGCCCTGCAGTGCCTAGCTCCACTCCTATTCCCCAGGCGCTCTCTTTTGACGACTTCTGTAACCGTAATAGCCTTGGTTTCATGCATGTTAACATTAGAAGCCTCCTCCCTAAGTTTGTTCTATTCACTGCTTTAGCACACTCTGCCAACCCGGATGTTCTAGCTGTGTCTGAATCCTGGCTTAGGAAGACCACCAAAAATTCTGAAGTTTTAATTCCAAACTACAACATTTTCAGACAAGATAGAACTGCCAAAGGGGGCGGTGTTGCAATCTACTGCAAAGATAGCCTGCAGAGTTCTGTCCTACTATCCAGGTCTGTACCCAAACAATTTGAACTTCTACTTTTAAAAATCCACCTCTCTAAAAACAAGTCTCTCACCGTTGCCGCCTGCTATAGACCACCCTCTGCCCCCAGCTGTGCTCTGGACACCATATGTGAACTGATTGCCCCCCATCTATCTTCAGAGTTCGTGCTGCTAGGCGACCTAAACTGGAACATGCTTAACACCCCAGCCATCCTACAATCTAAACTTGATGCCCTCAATCTCACACAAATAATCAATGAACCTACCAGGTACCTCCCCAAAACCTTAAACACGGGCACCCTCATAGATATCATCCTAACCAACTTCCCCTCTAAATACACCTCTGCTGTCTTCAACCAAGATCTCAGCGATCACTGCCTCATTGCCTGCATCCGTAATGGGTCAGCGGTCAAACGACCTCCACTCATCACTGTAAAACGCTCCCTGAAACACTTCTGCGAGCAGGCCTTTCTAATCGACCTGGCCGGGGTATCCTGGAAGGATATTGATCTCATCCCGTCAGTAGAGGATGCCTGGATATTTTTTAAAAATGCCTTCCTAACCATCTTAAATAAACATGCCCCATTCAAGAAATTTAGAACCAGGAACAGATATAGCCCTTGGTTCTCCCCAGACCTGACTGCCCTTAACCAACACAAAAACATCCTATGGCGTTCTGCATTAGCATCGAACAGCCCCCGTGATATGCAGCTGTTCAGGGAAGCTAGAAATCATTATACACAGGCAGTTAGAAAAGCCAAGGCTAGCTTTTTCAAGCAGAAATTTGCTTCCTGCAACACTAACTCAAAAAAGTTCTGGGACACTGTAAAGTCCATGGAGAATAAGAACACCTCCTCCCAGCTGCCCACTGCACTGAAGATAGGAAACACTGTCACCACTGATAAATCCACCATAATTGAGAATTTCAATAAGCATTTTTCTACGGCTGGCCATGCTTTCCACCTGGCTACTCCTACCCCGGACAACAGCACTGCACCCCCAACAGCAACTCGCCCAAGCCTTCCCCATTTCTCCTTCTCCCAAATCCATTCAGCTGATGTTCTGAAAGAGCTGCAAAATCTGGACCCCTACAAATCAGCCGGGCTAGACAATCTGGACCCTTTCTTTCTAAAATTATCTGCCGAAATTGTTGCCACCCCTATTACTAGCCTGTTCAACCTCTCTTTCGTGTCGTCTGAGATTCCCAAAGATTGGAAAGCAGCTGCGGTCATCCCCCTCTTCAAAGGGGGGGACACTCTTGACCCAAACTGCTACAGACCTATATCTATCCTACCGTGCCTTTCTAAGGTCTTCGAAAGCCAAGTCAACAAACAGATTACCGACCATTTCGAATCTCACCATACCTTCTCTGCTATGCAATCTGGTTTCAGAGCTGGTCATGGGTGCACCTCAGCCACGCTCAAGGTCCTAAACGATATCTTAACCGCCATCGATAAGAAACATTACTGTGCAGCCGTATTCATTGATCTGGCCAAGGCTTTCGACTCTGTCAATCACCATATCCTCATCGGCAGACTCGACAGCCTTGGTTTCTCAAATGATTGCCTCGCCTGGTTCACCAACTACTTCTCTGATAGAGTTCAGTGTGTCAAGTCGGAGGGTCTGCTGTCCGGACCTCTGGCAGTCTCTATGGGGGTGCCACAGGGTTCAATTCTTGGACCGACTCTCTTCTCTGTATACATCAATGAGGTCGCTCTTGCTGCTGGTGAGTCCCTGATCCACCTCTACGCAGACGACACCATTCTGTATACTTCCGGCCCTTCTTTGGACACTGTGTTAACAACCCTCCAGGCAAGCTTCAATGCCATACAACTCTCCTTCCGTGGCCTCCAATTGCTCTTAAATACAAGTAAAACTAAATGCATGCTCTTCAACCGATCGCTACCTGCACCTACCCGCCTGTCCAACATCACTACTCTGGACGGCTCTGACTTAGAATACGTGGACAACTACAAATACTTAGGTGTCTGGTTAGACTGTAAACTCTCCTTCCAGACCCATATCAAACATCTCCAATCCAAAGTTAAATCTAGAATTGGCTTCCTATTTCGCAACAAAGCATCCTTCACTCATGCTGCCAAACATACCCTTGTAAAACTGACCATCCTACCAATCCTCGACTTTGGCGATGTCATTTACAAAATAGCCTCCAATACCCTACTCAACAAATTGGATGCAGTCTATCACAGTGCAATCCGTTTTATCACCAAAGCCCCATATACTACCCACCATTGCGACCTGTACGCTCTCGTTGGCTGGCCCTCGCTTCATACTCGTCGCCAAACCCACTGGCTCCATGTCATCTACAAGACCCTGCTAGGTAAAGTCCCCCCTTATCTCAGCTCGCTGGTCACCATAGCATCTCCCACCTGTAGCACACGCTCCAGCAGGTATATCTCTCTAGTCACCCCCAAGACCAATTCTTTCTTTGGCCGCCTCTCCTTCCAGTTCTCTGCTGCCAATGACTGGAACGAACTACAAAAATCTCTGAAACTGGAAACACTTATCTCCCTCACTAGCTTTAAGCACCAACTGTCAGAGCAGCTCACAGATTACTGCACCTGTACATAGCCCACCTAAAATTTAGCCCAAACAACTACCTCTTTCCCAACTGTATTTAATTTTTATTTATTTATTTATTTTGCTCCTTTGCACCCCATTATTTTTTTATTTCTACTTTGCACATTCTTCCATTGCAAAACTACCATTCCAGTATTTTACTTGCTATATTGTATTTACTTTGCCATCATGGCCTTTTTTTGCCTTTACCTCCCTTCTCACCTCATTTGCTCACATTGTATATAGACTTGTTTATACTGCATTATTGACTGTATGTTTGTTTTTACTCCATGTGTAACTCTGTGTCGTTTTATCTGTCGAACTGCTTTGCTTTATCTTGGCCAGGTCGCAATTGTAAATGAGAACTTGTTCTCAACTTGCCTACCTGGTTAAATAAAGGTAAAATAAAAAAAAATAAAAAAAAACATTGCACATTGCAGTATTTCACCTAACAGATATGAGAGTTTATCAATGTTTGATTTGTTTTCAAATTCTTTGTGGGCCTGTGTGATCTGTGGGAAATATCTGTCTCTAATGTGGTCATACATTTGTCAGGTGGTTAGTGTCATGAGAATTTTCAATCCCAATGATAATAACTATCAATCAATAGCTCTGACCAATCCCCGAGGTTTGTAAGACCATGGGTATAATAATAATTAGGCAAAGACTCAGCTTATGCAAAAGGTTAGTACAGTTTATTCAGAGAACGTTCAAAAGTCAAGAATACAAAGACATCCATGCTATACCATGCTCCTTAATTACGCACATACTTTCACACAAACAGTAGATATCCTACGCACATACATACACACAAACAGTAGGTGAGTTGTATCCTTCTCCATAGTTCTCACGACTGTGTATCACTACCCAGACAAAAGTTCCATTCCCCCGAGATTAGGGGAACATTGAGAAGTACTCCCTGTCCTCATAAGTTCCTCAGAGTCCTAGCCAGGTCGGTTCAAACACAGTTGAATTGTTCTCTGTATTTTCTTCGGCACACACACATACAAGTTCAAATCCTAAACTACGCCTTGCTCAGACAGTCTGTGTTTTCCCACTATACAGATACATTGTTTAATCTAATTCTGACTAAAACCACACACATCATCAGATTATAACTTTATGATTCTAATCAATTTCATACAATTATATGGTTTCAGAGTGGAATTATTCAATCATTATCTTTCAACATATAAATGATTTTATCAGTTAGGAAGAGCAACTAAGTTTCCACCTCATTTTGGGGACAGTGGGCACATATCCTGTCTTCTCTCGAGATCCAGGTCTGCCTACGCTGTTCTCTATCAACAGCAAGGCTATGCTCACTGAGTCTGTACATAGTCAAGGATTTGGGGTCAGTCACAATGGTCAGGCATTCTGCCACTGTGTACTCTCTATTTTAGGACTAGGTAGCATTCCAATTTGCTCTGTTTTTTTGGTTGATTCTTTCCAGTGTGTGAAATAGTTGTATTTTTTCCCCTCATCGTTACAGTTGTTAGTTAACTAGCTCGCACATTTTTTGCCGTTTTAGCATAGACATGACATGTTTCAAAACACCTCAAAACAAGACATGGTATCAAGAACAAGAGGAAAGTATCTGAAAAGAGCCACCTACAATTCCCTACATGGCAGCTTCTTGTCATTGTTGCTACAGTGATCTGACCACACGGCCTTCTGCGTCATTGCTGTGTGCACATCATTTTCGTGACGTTGTCAGCCAACTGTGACTCCTGGCTGATTTTGAAAATGTGGATTTATTTTTCAGGGATTAACCTCTCGACTTCATAGACGTGGAATAAGCCCTGAGCGGAAACCGGCTGGTCCCATGAGTACATGCATACGGGATCCAGAGTGGCGCAGCAGTCTAAGGTACTGCATGGCAGTGCTAGCTGCGTCACTACAGACCCGGGTTCGATCCCGCGAAGTATCACAACCGGCTATGAACGGGAGTCCAATAATGTGATGCACAATCAGCCCAGCGTCGTCCGGGTTAGGGAAGGGTTTGGCCGGGGTAGGCTGTCATTGTAAATACGAATTTGTTCTTAACTGACTTGCCTAGTTAAATAAAAAGCAGGAAATAAGTCATAGATAACCACACACTGCTGAATGCTCCAATTGTTTGTGCGAAGTCTTGACCCAAAGGTCTTCATCAGAGATACATGTTTTCAACACAAGGAAAGTTCTACAGTATTTTCAATGCTACACCAGAGCAGGTGCAAAAGTGGCCTGGAAAGGCAATGATGCTTTTGTGCAAAAAAAAGTCATGCTTGTCATATCTATTTGGTCTGACAGCTGTGACCAACCTGATTTTCTGCTTGTCCTACCCGTTGTGGACTTATGTTCAGATAAGCTTAATTTGTGTACGTCCTTTTTGTCCTCACCAGATATTCAAATTCCCCTGTTTTGGGCATTTCAAAATAGTTCACAAAGACAAGAAATACAATTAATCTGTCACCTCTAGTTCTGCGTTACTTTGGGAGGCGAATGGTTCTCTTTGTGCAGCGTCTGTGAATGAAGTCACCTCTGAGGCTGACCTCTGACCTCTGCTATGAGAAGCAAGGGTCACACACAGTTCACTCTTTATGAACTATTGTGGTCACAGTTTATACACCACCACAAGGTTACTCATTTAATTCAATGACTCCTCCTTTACTCCTCCTCTTCTGTCACCTGGAGAACAGGAGGGGAGTGGAGGGAAAGTGGAATGCTTTCAGAGCGCTCTCCCCTGTAGTTATTCACAGCCAGTGGTTCTTCATCTCATCCACAAGCCGGCTCTCTCTTTCTCTGGTAGGACTTGAACCATACTGTGTTACAGTATGCTTACCTCATTTGAGATGACAGTCTGGGACTTTTCACAAGGTTACAGTAAACCCTAGTGGTTAAGAGCGTTGGGCCAGTGACCGATAGGTTGCTGGTTCAAATCCCTGAGCTGACTAAGTGAAACATCTGTGCATCTGTGCACTTGAGCATGGCACCTTAACCCTAATTGCTCCTGTAAGTTGCTCTGGATAACAGCGTCTGCTAAATGACTAAAATGTAAGACACAGTATATTGTCAGACTGAGTGTTTGTTTAATTTAGCATTGACTGAGGCCTGTACACCCTGTCCAGGTTTGTTAGGGTGCATCTCCCTGACAATGTGTCACAAATGCTTGTCTCATATTGCAGACACATTCCCAGACAACTGACAGCAACAAGCGATCCTGACCTTTAACTGGTCTGTGTTCACACCGGCACTACGCTCCTACACTGATAACTTGACCTTCTCTCTCTCGCTCACTCTCTCTTTCTCTCACGCTCTGTCTTTCTCTCTCTCTTTATCTCTGTCTTTGTCTCTGTATCTCGTCCTCTCTCTTGTCTTTCTATTTCTTTCTTTATAGTCTTTCTTTCTCTATTTCTTTGACCCTCTCTCTCTCTATCTTTCTCTCTCTCTCTGTCCCTGTCTCTTTCTCTTTCTCTCTCTCTCTGTCTCTCTTTCTCTTTCTCTCTCTCTGTCTCTCTTTTTCTCTCTAGTCTATCTATATTTCTCTCTCTGTCCCTGTCCCTGTCTCTCTCTCTCTTTCTCTCTTTCTCATCTTCATCAGTCAGAGTTATTCCATAACGCCTCACCTTCACGGATCACTGTGACGGGTTCAAGCCTCGCCAAGATTCAAATCTGTTCTCTCTCCCACTTGAGTAAAAGTGGACCTTGTTTTGATTGGATGACTTTCCTGCCCAGAGAGGTGAGGAGCAGTGTTCATTGGTCTTAAGTGGTGACAGGACCCAGTCCAGAGAGACCAAAACAGCCCAATCCCTCTCTCTTTCCAGCTCTTTTTATTTCTGTCTATTTAACATATTTGTTCTATAAACTTCTGATAATAAGTTTCATGAACGGTTAGGTGTTCACTCAAACACTTATTAGAAAAGTCTGCCAAAGTTTGACAGATGGATGAATCTAAAATGTATATTTCAGTTTTCTAGAACCACCAATCAACTCATGTCGTATTCAATCCATTAATACGTCGATAAGACAGCGTTCATTACCATTCCATTCCCCCAGCATGACTCACTTCAACGCACATTAACGCACATCAACAGATAGGAATAATCAACATCTAAAATGTCAAATGAGATTTGCATCGGCTCTGATCTGATAAAGGACAACTGACTTTCTAGTTCCCCTCCTGCTGAGAGACTGGGTTGTCAGTTATTCACCACTGTGGTTAGACTGGGTTGTCAGTTATTCACCACTGTGGTTAGACTGGGTTGTCAGTTATTCAGCACTATTGTGAGACTGGGTTGTCAGTTATTCACCACTGTGGTTAGACTGGGTTGTCAGTTATTCACCACTGTGGTGAGACTGGGTTGTCAGTTATTCAGCACTGTTGTGAGACTGGGTTGTCAGTTATTCAGCACTGTGGTGAGACTGGGTTGTGAGTTATTCACCACTGTTGTGAGACTGGGTTGTCAGTTATTCACCACTGTGGTGAGACTGGGTTGTCAGTTATTCACCACTGTTGTGAGACTGGGTTGTCAGTTATTCAGAACTGTGGTGAGACTGGGTTGTCAGTGATTCACCACTGTGGTGAGACTGAGTTGTCAGTTATTCAGCACTGCTGTGAGACTGGGTTGTCAGTTATTCACCACTGTGGTTAGACTGGGTTGTCAGTTATTCAGCACTGCTGTGAGACTGGGTTGTCAGTTGTTCAGCACTGTGGTTAGACTGGGTTGTCAGTTATTCAGCACTGTGGTGAGACTGGGTTGTCAGTTATTCAGCACTGTGGTTAGACTGGGTTGTCAGTTATTCAGCACTGTGGTGAGACTGGGTTGTCAGTTGTTCAGCACTGTGGTTAGACTGGGTTGTCAGTTATTCAGCACTGTGGTGAGACTGGGTTGTCAGTTATTCAGCACTGTGGTTAGACTGGGTTGTCAGTTATTCACCACTGTGGTGAGACTGAGTTGTCAGTTATTCAGCACTGCTGTGAGACTGGGTTGTCAGTTATTCAGCACTATGGTGAGACTGAGTTGTCAGTTATTCAGCACTGCTGTGAGACTGGGTTGTCAGTTATTCAGCACTATGGTGAGACTGGGTTGTCAGTTATTCAGCACTATGGTGAGACTGGGTTGTTAGTTATTCAGCACTATGGTGAGATTGGGTTGTCAGTTATTCAGCACTGTGGTGAGACTGGGTTGTCAGTTATTCAGCACTGTGGTGAGACTGGGTTGTTAGTTATTCAGCACTATGGTGAGATTGGGTTGTCAGTTATTCAGAACTGTGGTGAGACTGGGTTGTGAGTTATTCACCACTGTTGTGAGACTGAATTGTCAGTTATTCAGCACTGCTGTGAGACTGGGTTGTCAGTTATTCAGCACTGTGGTGAGACTGGGTTGTCAGTTATTCAGCACTGCTGTGAGACTGGGTTGTCAGTTATTCAGCACTGTGGTGAGACTGGGTTGTCAGTTATTCAGCACTGCTGTGAGACTGGGTTGTCAGTTATTCACCACTGTGGTGAGACTGGGTTGTCAGTTATTCAGCACTGCTGTGAGACTAGGTTGTCAGTTATTCAGCACTGTGGTGAGACTGGGTTGTCAGTTATTCAGCACTGTGGTGAGACGGGGTTGTCAGTTATTCAGCACTGTGGTGAGACTGGGTTGTAAGTTATTCAGCACTGTGGTGAGACTGGGTTGTCAGTTTTCAGCATGGCTGTGAGACTGGGTTGTCAGTTATTCAGCATGGCTGTGAGACTGGGTTGTCAGTTATTCAGCACGGCTGTGAGACTGGGTTGTCAGTTATTCAGCACTGTGATGAGACTGGGTTGTCAGTTATTCAGCACTGTGGTGACATCCATATTGATCAACCCTTTATTTATCATCCAATACACAGTCTGTAACGACTTTGCCTCTGGCTTTCCAATAGAGGAAATAACAAGATACCACTATGGTATATTAAGGACTGGCACCTCTAGGACACACACACATATACACACATACAAAATCGTATTATTTTAACCAACCTCAAATGCAGTATGATACACCCAATGGTAAAACCAAACATGGTGGTGACCAGCATGACTTTAAGATGATTCATGACAGACAACTTCCATCTGTAACACTATAGCCTAAAGGTAATAATGGGTAATGTGGGGTGTTTTTTCTTTATCAATATTCAGGTTATGTGTCTGTATCCATCATCTAAACAGCCATTTAGATTCTCCGCAGCACAGATAAGAGGACACGTAGCATTGGCCTCAGAGCCTCAGAGCCTGGGCCCAGTCTGGACTGCAGCAGGCCCACAGCAACCCATTAAAGCCAGTGGAGGGGAAAGCCATTCATCAGACAGATATAGAGGGGAGGTGAGGCAGAGGCAGCTTGGATTTGTTCAATGGGGATAAAGGCGTGGTTAGGAGTTAAGGGAGGGAGATTGTGGCTGGGGGAGGGGGGACAAGGGGAGAATATTGCTGTGGTTGGTGACAGTCCTGGCTTTCTTTTGAGAGTGTCATGGTCGTACATGGACCATACACAGACTATAGACCTACACAATGTTGCAGCATGTTGTACTGGAAACCCCTTGTTGTTCTGATTTAAGTTCCTTTAACACTGTCAATTAGTCTAAAGGACCTGAACTGTATGAGCAAATCCTTTTTGGTTTATAGTAGCAAAACAGTTATAGTCCAAGTTATAGCCCATAAATATCATGGTCCTCACTGCTGAATGGGCTAAAAAAAAGTTCCAATGTCCCCAACAACAACAATATCAGCATCAGCAGAACTACCTTGATGCTATTTATCAAACAGGACTGTGTTTCCACAATAATGACAGAGTGCTATGCTATGCTATGCATTGTTTAGAAAATACAAATATCCCCCCTGATCGTCCATTTCTGAAAGAAATGTATTTCATTTAATATGTCCCATTCAAAGCAATTTGCAACTGGGAGAGAGGGACATCAAAAACATGAATCACTGAGCCATTTGGAGAAGCTATTCATTTAACCCATAATAGTTGTTTAACTGCCATCCTCTTCACTGATTAGGCTACTGTTGTGGATGGACATGACACTGCCTGGTTCTGTCACAAATGGCACACTGTTGGCACCCTATTCCCTATATAGTGCACTACATATGGAACCCTATGTAGGGAACAGGGCGCCTTTTGGGACACAATCCCTCAATCAGAAGAGGAAGGCAGCACACTGGGAGAGATTCTAAAAGGAGAAGAGACTGGGATTTTGTGGATGTTCATCCAGTCTTCCCTCTAGTGGGCTGTCTCCTTAAGATGGAAGGTAGCCTAGCAGTTAAGAGTGCTGGGCCAATAACTGAAAAGTCGCTGATTCGAACCCCCGAGCCGACTAGGGGAGAAATCTATCGATGAGCCCTTGAACAAGGCACTTAAACCTAATTTATCCTGTAATTCACTCTGGATAAGATGGTCTGCTAAATGACAACAATAACAAAGCAAAACACAGAATATTAGACTTCTTAAATCTTAACTGGTTCCATATATGAGGAGAGGGTGAAATTGGCCAATGTTCTGACCACTGATTGAGATGGTATCACCTTTTCTAGGCCTACTAGTTGCACAGAGCTTATGTCTTCCATTCAAAGATTCCACAGCCATATAGACTACCAATAGAAATATCCATTATTGAAAAAGAAAAGATTCCAATGCTGCTTTTTCTCGTTGAGTTTGACCCTGCTCTCTTGTGAAGATAGATATGGAACTCAAGTTCAACCATCTTGCTTGCCTCAGTGTTGGGAAACGATACAATGTCGCCACTTGGTGGTCAATTCTTCAACTGTGACCAGGCTAAGCCAAGACAGTTAAATACAGGTTATCTTTCTAGAATTGTGGTGCTTCAAATAAAATATTAATGGCCCCTTTCAATTTCCCCCACAGATATGAACACATTTTTTTCTTAGACTCAGTTCTGAGAAAACCATCAGAAAATGAAGGACCTGGGCTATTTAACTTGGCAAGTCAGTTAAGAACAAATGGTTATTTACAATGATGGCCTACACCGGCCAAACCCTGACAACACTAGGCCAATTGTGCGCAGCTCTACGGGACTCCCAATCAGGGCCGGTAGTGATGCAGCCTGGAATTGAACCCGAGTGTTTGTAGTGACGCCTCAAGCCCTGGGATCCAATGCTGCCTTAGACCGCCGCGTCACTCGGGAGTCCCTACTCCATTGTTTAGGGATATGTTTTTCCTCATAAAATATCGTTGTATACAATGTAGGTTATATCTTCAAATAATATTGTTTTAAAGTAATGTTGAGGTCATGGAAAATCATTCCCTGAGCAATAGAGACATTACATATAAATATTCTGCTATTTGCATGTGAAAATGTCATGGGATCTATTTGCTCTATTTAAATTGTTCCGCTCGTTGGGCACAATTACATTGTGCACATCTGACAGAGTGTGTCTTTAATTGGCATCAATTTATAACGTGTAGGCTACCATCTTTTTGTTTATGTACAAAAATACATTTCCGACAGAGGGCATTGTGGAGTTTTATCTATGATGTAACAGCACCATCTCCCGTCTCTGTTGTTGTACGCCCTGAAAACACAGCATCAGCACCAGCGCGTCAACACCACCAGCCTGCCTGCTTTCTGTGCATACTTAGGTTACCTGCCTCCGTTCCACCATGAGGTTTCCATGACAAAGAAAGCGGCGAGACTAGGCCTCCATTCCTCCTTCTCTGTCTCATTTCGCGCAGTTATGTCTTTGGTTCGCGGCTCCCTCTCGCCATGCCTGCGGACCGCCTGTACCTGCTTTTCTCGCTGGTTGTGATCTCCTGCGGGGATGGTGTCGTGAGGGCGGCGCCTGAGGGTGGTGTCCTCGGCGGGCTAATCACGCTGCTGGCTGCGGAGGACAATGCCATCGCCACTGTCCCAGACGGATCCATCACCGGCCAGACGGCCCTTTCTCAGGTTCAGACTCCGTCTGTCCTAACACCAGGTACAGGACATGTTTGCGGTATATTTGGGTTGGGCTGCGGGTTTGAGGGCCTGTCCAGCATGTTAAAATGGTGGGGAGGAAATGTTCAGTGTGGAGAGAATAAAACATTGGGCATGATAACGGAACTGATAATAATTTCTCATTGATAATATCATATAGGACGATATAGGATGACGATATTAACCTATATGATATTTTGTGTATTTATCTCACTCAACATAGGCTTCAACAATAATGCATACAAAAGTCTCGCAGAAATACAATGATGTTTTAAAACAATGTACACAATGATTGAACCGTTATCAGTAAACCTATGCACACCGGTTTTACCAACTTTGTCTTCGCGTATTGTAGAGTATCCTACGCATTCAATATAAAGTATCCTACTAAGATTTATGACTTTCACTGCAATCTAATAGCCTGTCCCCTCAGATTCCCCTGGCACCTAATCGGATTTAGTGTTATGATTTCATTTGAAGGTTTTCGAGATTAGGGGATTATCAGTATGGCCAGTGTGAAACTGTGCCTGTAATGATCAGGGTTTTAATCCTTTACTACAGCACACTCACACCATATCTTTTCCACCATTGCCTTGCTTCAGAAGTCCTTTATTTAATTGACTAAACCTCATCATATTAGTTAGAGTTATTATCATGAGTAGCTATGATCAGATTAGATTAGTAAACAGATTGTAGTCTATAAATAGGCTACATTTGATCATTGTTGCTGTTGTGAAGCAGTTTTGTCGGGGCAGCCTTGTATGCTAAATAGGGCCTGGCCTATAGCGTGTGTGTGTGTGTGTGTGTGTGTTGTAGGGGAGGGAACATCATCTGACACCGCACAAGGCCTCTCACAGATGCTACAGCACTTTGATCTATTTTTCATTACATCTCACAGATTCAGCTCTCATCACATTTTCTTGTGCAGTTAAGGTTCCTGAGATAATTCATAGAGCTGCCACTGAATCAGACTGTTTAAATGGGATCCCTGCATTCACAAAGCCACACACCGGCATACACCTTCAGATAAACCTTAGAAAACACTTTTAAATACACCTCCTTGGTCTTTTAGTGTAGTCTTGTCTCTTTGTATGTGGCTTTGTAAATGATTTGTTCCACCACAAAGGCTGTGTTCTGCACTGGTACATTCTATGAACATACATTAGTGTTCTGCAATTCTAGTGTAGAAAATCAGCCATACAAACAAAGGTTTAATATTACTTTGTCATTGCAATACACAAACTGCCTCACTTCCTGTGTTTCACTTCCTGTTTCCTGTGTCTCCCCAGAGCCGCCCTTTGCCCTGAGGGTCCTGGTGAAGGATCAGGTGACCCGGCGGCGCCTGGGCGGGGCCCAGGTGGGGGTGTTTGTCAACCACACCCTGAGTAGCCAGGCCCTGACTGGGGAGAAGGGAGAGGTGCTGCTCAGGGTCCCCTACAGCCTGGGACACAGCCTCACCATTGTAGCTAGCATGGAGGGATACGTCCTCACCCCGTTGCCCTGGAGGACCACCAAGAGACCTAGTGAGTAGCACTGTGATAGTCTGGCCCCACCTGGAGGAGCCCCTGAGAAGCACCCAACCAGCTGACCTATGGGTGTCGGGTGTGGCTAAATTCTAGAGTTTAAACTGGGATAGTTCACCCAAACTACTAAATGATATAGCTGTTTGTTTCCTTTCCTTTAAAGCATTGATTTGACACAATTAGCTAAATAAGGTGTTCGCCTACTGTGTCACATAGCACATTAGCATCAGTGTTTGTTTTTGTTTTTGCGTTGGAGCAAAGCACAATTTAATGACGTTCACTGCATTAATTGTATTGATTTCTTACTCTCAGAAGCAGGATGCCCTCACTATGTATAGAACGTGTAGCCAGCGAGTCTGAGGCAAGCGTAATGCCATGTCATATCTAGTGTCAGCTAATTGCAGCTGTATTGAATAAGATGTTAAGGGGACTCTGACCACCATTTAGACATGCTGTATTTAGTAAGAGGAGACTGCTGCTCTTAGGGCTGCTCTCTCCTCTCCTCTCCTCTCTCTCTCTCTCTCTCTCTCTCTCTCTCTCTCTCTCTCTCTCTCTCTCTCTCTCTCTCTCTCTCTCTCTCTCTCTCTCTCTCTCTCTCTCTCTCTCTCTCTCTCTCTCTCTCTCTCTCTCTCTCTCTCTCTCTCTCTCTCTCTCTCTCTCTCTAAAGAGAGATAAAGAGAGAGGGGCAAATACAGAACTGAGAGAGAGGTGGCTGGTGGTACAAGCTATGCTCTGCGTCATCATCAAAAGCCACCTCCCTTCTCTCTACTCTAACACGCAGGACCATAAAAAGCCCTTTTCAATGTCCCCATCTACTGGTGTCTTTGTAGAAGTACAGGAACATGACACTGCAAAGGGACTATTTTGAAGGTACATCTGAATAGTGTCTAGTGATTTCCTGACTGGAATGTCACCTGACCTGACCTCATGTGTATACAGTATTCTCCTCAGTGACCTTATCGCTGCTCCCTCAAAACCAAGGCAACATCTGGCTGTTTGATGACTCCGTGCTCATCACTGGGAAGTTACCTGGTATGTGCACACATCTGGAAACTGTCACTTCAACATAACCCTAAATGTGATGCAACATCTTACTCTTTAAACAATTTTAGTCTACTGTGGCAGAAGTGCTTTGGTGGAGGGAATGAACTCCATCTGGTCTTTTTCTTCTTATTTCCACAGACATCTCCTACCAGCCCAGCGTTCAGTTCCCCAAGAGTCACCTGATGCTCTCTGACGGCAGTAACACCTCCACAGTGATGGCCTACCTGACCGTGCCACTGCGCCACCTAGGCAAGGACTGTGTCAACTGCACCCCAGGCATCATTCACAACAAGTCAGGTGGGCTCAGCAAATTGAATACATGGAGTGCAGTGCACCAACTAATGGAAATGAGAGGTGGTATTGATACATGGAAGTAAGCATTGAACACTTCCAAGATTGAGGAATACTTCAAGATTCTGAGCTGAAGTAGCCCTCTGAAAACTATTCATTTGCTGAAAACTATTCCTCTTTAATGATGTAGTGTTTGTAGAGCCTGCATATTTTAAAACGTTGGACATGTTGTAATTCTCTCCCGTGTGTTTGTATGTCACAGGAGGTTGGTGGAAACTTAATTGGGGAGGACGGGCTCGTGGTAATGGCTGGAGCGGAATTAGTGGAATGGTATCAAATACATCAAACACATGGTTTCCATGGTTTCCATGTGTTTGATGCCATTCCATTTGCTCCCTTCCAGCCATTATTATGAGCCGTCCTCCCCTCAGCAGCCTCCACTGTTGTATGTGTGTTCAGTGTTCAGGAGTGTTGAGTTGCGGGCGATGGCAGCGGTCAGCACTCTGCTGTACTCTGGTGGTCAGGAGGTCCAGGTGAAAGGCCCCATCCAGATCTCCCTGCCCCTGGCACACACCACCAACCTGAGGCCCTCGGACACCCTCCCTGCCTGGGACTTCAACACCAAGACAGGTGGGGAATATAGCTACTAGAGAAGATTGTGGTCATACGCACGTCCTTAAAAACATACAGCAGGTGCTGGGTTAATAAAGAATACTTGTAAAGAACAGGAAGGCCTGCACACTGTTTATGCTCCCAATTCACCTCTTTATTGACAATGTGTCGATCCAAACCGGATCGAAGAGCCGGTTTGGATCGAAACATTGTCAATAAAGAGGTGAGAATTGGGAGCATAAACAGTGTCCAGGCCTTCCTGTTCTTTACGAATATAGCTAATAGTGCAACAGAAGGACTAGGACTGGAACTACCTTAGTAACTTGTTCAAAGGCTTTGTTTACAAAATACTTCCTGTGTTCACTTACTTTGTGGAACTGGAAGTATCTGCCTGTGTCTTCCAAGTTTTACTTCATTCATTTTCCTCACAATGTTTCGTCCTCCAGGTGCTTGGGAGAACCAGGGTTTGGGGATAGTGAAGATGGTTGGAGATCATCTGGTCTGGACCTACATTGCTTCTCACCTGGGTTACTGGATCGCTGCACCCCTACCCTCCTCCAACGGTATAACTATTGTAACGGTCCAAAATGAACATTTTCATGAATTGAATGTTACAAATGAACTAAATTATGGAGTCTCACTCTCAGTATTGTCTTCAAACATGTCTTACTATCCTGGAGAACATATTGACCACCATCAACATAATATAATCAACTCATCTCTGTCTGTACCTGTCTAGGTTATATGGGCCATGCCAGCTCAATGGAATTCCTCTCCTACCACACCTACCTGCTCGTAGGAATACTGGGTGGGACTCTGGTTATAGTCTTGGGGTTTCTGGCTGTGCTGCTGTGTCAATGTGGGTAAGATACCAACCTAATTAACTAACTTTACTGATTGTGTGTCAACTGCAGCTGGAAATATCACAGATGGGGGTGTGTGGGGCGAAGGGGGTTGTACAAAATGTTTTCAGTAAGTTATACAATTTAAAACATTTGAATGGCCAGGATTGTTCTACTAATTGGTGACACAAATGCTGATTATATGAAGTTAAATGTACACATAACAAAGATCCCCCAAAAGACCCACAGGGTATTGACTACCTTCTCTGCTGCTCGATCAACCTGCTGTGTTGACTGTCATCTGCAGAGGTTCAGGTTCCTCTCGTGGGCCGAGGAGGAGAGCACGGTTCTCGAAGCGGTCCACTCTGAAGAAGGACCAGACCACCTCCACCCACATGGAGGAGGGCCATGCCATGATGTCCTTCCACCCCGGAGACAGAGCCCACGGCCTGGCCTCGCGCAGCGTCCAGTGTGACCCCTCCACCCCCAGGCACAACAAAGCCAACTACAACATCTATGTGGAAGACCCCGGGCGTGGGTCCGCCCTCCTGTATGAAAATGTGGGGAGCGGGGCCAAGGGACCCCAGGCATCACACCACTACATCAACAGTGAGGAGGTGGCCAGGCTGAGGGAGAGGTCCAGAGAGGAGCGGAACAGAGCCCACCTGGGTGGAGGTGCTCAGCTGCTCCACCTTTACAACCAGCCTGTGGCCATCCTCCAGGCCCCGGAGCGCTTCAGCTGCCAGGGTGGGGAGCAGCAAGGATCAGGCTGCAAGTCGGCCACCTTCCCCCGTAACGGAGGAGCCTATGACACCCACTCCCACTCTGAGCAGGGCGGTCATGACAGCTACACCCAGACCCTCCCTAAGAACCCCCACCATGCCCAGGGAGCCAACCCCCAGCAGGGCGGCCAAGACCAGCCCCAGGCCCTAGAGACCACTCCCCAAGGCCCAGCCTCTAATCCTGGGGCGTGGGGCCGTTACAGCAGCCTCCCGGAGTCCTCCGTTTCCGTCCCCGGTACTCTGAACGAGGCGGCTGGAATGAGGGCCTTCAGCAGTGGGATGGGGGGCCCCAGTGAACTCCAGGGGATATCAGAGCGTACACTCCTGGAGCTGACCCGAGGCAAGGCCTCGTCGCCTCACCCCAGGGCCTGGTTCGTCTCCCTGGATGGGAAACCAGCCGCCTCGGTCCGCCACTCCATCATAGAGCTCCAGGGACGCCACCCACGGCCCCCCAGCAGCAACGACACCAGCCTGGACTCTGGCGTGGACATGAATGAGCCCCAGCAGAGTGTGAGGGAGGCGGAGCGAGAAAGGCCTTCCATCCGGGGCTCGTTCCCCCACCACAGCAGAGGGCGCTACAGCGAGGAGCAGGACCTGAGCAGCAGTGAGAGCGGCACCACCGCCACCTGCACCCCTGAAGACCCCTACCTGAGGAACATTCTGGACGGGAGCAGTGGGGCCATTCCCAATATCCCGGAGGAGCGGGACGGAATGGACACGTCCAGTGCACAGGAGGACAGTGAGTCGAGGGGGACACCGCCCCCACGCAGGCTGAGGAAGGTGAGGGAGAAGGGGAGGGCCGAGAAGAGAAGCGCCAGGCACCATGTCAGAGAAGAGAGGCCTCTGGTCAAACGGAGCTAAGGCACTGCTCACCAGAGATGGACTGGGATGGGACTTATTTCAATACCAGTCAATTCTGGAAGTGTATTGACATTATTGGCATTCAGTAGTTAATGGGCATGTTTCATGTCCAGTTGCATGGTCAGTGCTTTTTCCTGAATTGGCTGTGATGGTTACAGAAATGTTGAATCTGTCAAGAAGGGATTGAGTTTATTGTTTATTGTTTTCCTATAGGGGTCGTATGTTGACGGACAGCTGAGACAACGTATGGCGATGTTAAAGCGTTTTCTGTGGTTTGATGGATGTGTATGCTCCAGTCCTTCTAAAAGGAATAGTTAGATAGATGCTAGTGGACACAGCAGTAGTATGGCTTCAGATCGTCTGACGCATCTGCGTCAAAGAAGATGCGTTCTTTTCACTGCCTGCGATGAGGGATTAGAGATTAAGTATAGAGAGATAATGAAGGGTAATTAGAGAGGATAGAGGGCTGTATTGGGATCTGCCAGCAGAGACAGACAGGGATACAGTCCTCCTGTACAGAACACTGACACTTACCCACCGTGATTGCCTGCCTTTACAGGAAATCGATATTAACACCATTGCCTGCTCTGCTCACAGTGTTTAAGACTGGCTGTACCCAGCCATCTGTCTATGGCTCTGTTTGTAAACTAGACACTGATTCACAGCTGTCCCTTTTAGAGGTCTTCTTTACACCTCTATTAAGGGGGAAATACCATATTTCTTTGAGAATGCATGAAAGGTATAAAGTCAAATGTTGTGTATGAAAAGAGGA
This sequence comes from Oncorhynchus kisutch, assembly GCF_002021735.2. Classification (NCBI taxonomy): domain Eukaryota; kingdom Metazoa; phylum Chordata; class Actinopteri; order Salmoniformes; family Salmonidae; genus Oncorhynchus; species Oncorhynchus kisutch. Next base: position 49,359,419 of record NC_034189.2, on the reverse strand, counting down.
AAGTGTGTGTATTTGACTTGTAGTGTGAAGACAATGGAAAGGATTCTCTTCTTAGGGACATTAAGTCTGAGGGATACTAATCCAGTCATGTGTTACTTTAACGTATTCGTCTTCAAATAGTAACTGTTGATGTTCGATGATTCCTGTTCCACGAGCAGATCTTACACAACACATCGCTGTCCTTACATACAGATGGAGTATTGGGAGGTGGTCAGTTTAAGCTTTCATGGTTCAGTCTAAAAAGCACAGGACACTTTCATTTGCCTGTTTGTGATGCATTGGAGCACAATTGGGAACGATACACTGCAATGAGAACGTAATAAGAGAAACATAAAACACTCAAATAAAGGAAAGCACAAAAAAAAAATGAATTTCAAATGAACACAAACCATATTACTGTGATGGACTGATATATTTGGAGAAGCACACAATCTCCTCCTGAAAATGATGTGACCAGCGATATCAGTCATCCTGCTGCTAAATTTGAAACAACATTCATATTTTGCCCATATTTAGTCTTCCTCGTGGTGTGACATCACACACGCCAGTCCTTCAGTGTGTATGAGGATAAATACTGTACATGAATAGCTTTATTTGGTATGTACATACTCAAGCATATGATCTAGTATGTGTGATCGTGTATTTTTATGTATGTATGCATACATCGTCCTATCCTTTCTCAGCAACTGTGAAGAAAAATGTTCAGAGATAATGAGAATGCTTCTCCGAGTGAAGAAAGATGTTCTGAGAGAATGAGAATGCTTCTCCGAGTGAAGAAAGATGTTTTTTTGAGCCATCATCACTATTCATAAACCCAAGCTTTAGTGTATGTGCTTTACTTCGGAGGTTTGTTACATTATTGTATGTTAGCTTTGGTGCGATGAATAGGTTCAAATGTGATCCGGGGTGTAAAAAGCTTGACGACGTAGCAACTTGTACCTTCTAAATGTAGCAGCGCAAGTTATACACCTGACGAATGCAGCGATGATTTATGAAGCTTAAAATGATTGAAGGCTGAACATGTTGTTGTTGTCGCCACTGATGAAGGTTATGAAAAACAAGATGTTTCAACCGTTGGAGAATTGTATAAAGTATAGTATGTAATAATATTTCTCAGAGATAAAACAGACCCCACTGGCCCATCCTTTTCAAAGTGGCCTTCACTGAATGTATTTCCTTGTATTTATTTCATTGTAATGTAGTGTATTTCTACTGTCCGTATTCATTTAACATTAACTGGCATTCAGGCTTTTGAAACAGGCATTTCTTGTGTTGATTACGTCAGTATATTACAGTAGTGTGATTAGTCTGCCTTTTTGTGCACTTATCAATGCCTAAGTAATAAACTCACTTGATACCAAGATGATGCATGTCTAAGATTTATTCAATAATAAATGTCAACGGAATGAAGGCAGAATAACTATAAAAATTAGCATTCACAACAATTGCATAAACAGCTTTATAATGAAGACCGCACAGGGTCTGTGCATAAAATAACAAAATAGATTTTTTTGTATTTACAGTTTGGGTCATTTGCACACTTTGTCCATTCCAGCATGACTATCTAGTGATCAACTACGGCCTAGTAGTGGCCCTTAGATTCCCTAGGCTCCCCAGTCATGGACACCAGCTCAGAGGTCCCAAGCTCCTCCCCCTCTCCCAGTGGGACACACCGCCCCAGCAGCCTCCTCAGAGCCAGACGGAACTCCCTCGACGCAAAGTAGTACACAAACGGGTCAAAGCAGCAGTTGAGGCTGTTGATGCTCAGCGCTAGTTTATAGTATCTGTACAGGCTCTTGCCCTGGGTGTGGAAGACTACGTGCAGGCCATGAAGGGTGATGGTTGGTAGGTAACACACCACAAAGCACAGGGTTGCCAAGGCGACTGTGGTCTGAGCCCGTTGCCTTGACAACACTTCCCTCTTACCGTCACTGCCTTCAGCTGCCGTCGGCAACGACCTGTGCAGGCCTCTGGCCACGGCAACGTAACAGCTGACCAGGACGGCTAACGGCAACACGTAGAACATCAGCAGAACCACTAGGAAGTAGAGATAGGCTACTGATTGGTGAATGAACAGTTTACGTGGAAGCACGTCGAAGCAGGTCGTGATGTTTAGCTCGACGACCCGGAGGGTGAGGTCACGGAGGAGCAAGGGTGTCTGAGTAATCAGAACAAATGCCCAGATGAGGACGCAGGTGATGGCGGCTCTCCGGGCGGTGCGCCAGTGTTTGGTGCGTAGCGGGCGTACGACACCGCAGTAGCGCTCGAGTGCGATGGCACAGGTGGTGAGGACAGAGCAATGCATGTTGCAGTTGAGGGCTGTGGTGGTGAGGCCACAGAGGGCAGCGCCCCACGGCCAGTCATTACCCCACAGGTGGTACAACACCTGAGAGAGAGAGAGAGAGAGAGAGAGAGAGAGAGAGAGAGAGAGAGACGGGCTTAGTGGTCATCAAATATTAGCTATGTCCAACTAGAAGGGAAACGTTTCTGTAGAAACTTAGTAACATGTGACAGCAATAACAGTGCAGATTAGTTGTAACCGGTGCCAGAGTGTCAGAGACAACCTTGTACATGGCACATATGAATGCGTTGTGTGTTACCTGTAGTGGCAGTGACTCACCTGTAGGGGCAGGAAGGCGCTGTACAGCAGGTCTGCCAGCGACAGGTTGATGGCAAACACAGACGTGGGAGTGTGGCGTTTGTAATGGACGTTCAGCAGCGCTACCAGAGACAGCAGGTTGCAGGGCGTACTGCACACAAACACAGACAGGTAAATAACAGGCACAGCCACGGTCATCACAGGACTGACCAGCATCTCCAGGGTGGCATTGTTGACCCCTCTGGCCACCTCTACTGAGATGTTCATTGTGACTGACCACAACAGTAACTTGACCACAGCAACAGGGGGAGTTGACCAGGGTGACCGGTCCTGTCACTTAGGTTGGGGTACAAGCATTACTGGGAATGATAAGGGAAGAAAAGAGAGTGTTATACATTTCATTTGAATACACCAAAACCAGACTATGTTGGAGGAAGTGAAAGATATTGGTTAGGCAACAAGAGAGTAGTGTTGTTGAATGCAGAAACAGTGTGATGCCAATTCATCCATGTGAAAGACGAACAATGTTTTCCCCTCACACTATACTAACGTTACACTAGTTTCACTATTCACACTGTGACTACAACTGGAGAAAGCCCCTGATGTTCCTTTAAGGGGTGAAGTTATTGTAATGCTCACATGGGTCTTTCCATCATGCCTATTTCACATCTGTGTATGTGGAAATACAAATTGGAACAGGAAATGTACTGTCATAAACAGCTTGAGGTGAAGTTAGTTACTTTTTCCTATTAGTTGTATTTGACATGTATTCTACATGCTATTGACCTATTTCTCTCGTACAGAGTTTCCAAACCTCGGTCCAGGGGGCCGTGTAGTTTTTGCACTACACAGCTGATTCAAATAATCAAAGCTTGATGATTAATTGGTTATTTGAATCAGCTGTGTAGTGCTAGCCAAAAAAATAAATGTGCACCCAGGGGGCCAGGAACAAGTTTGGGAAACACTGATCGAGTACAGGGGTACTCCAACCCTGTTCTTGGAGAACAACCCTCGAAAGGTTTTCACTCCAACCCCATTTGTAGCTAAACTGATTTAGTTAATCAACTAGCTAATTATTATAATCAGGTGCGCTAGATTAAGGTTAGATTGAAAACCTACAACACGGTAGCTCTCCAGGAACAGGGTTGGAGAGACCATATCTAAGGTACCAGTCAAAGGTTTGGACACACCTACTCATTCAAGGGATTTTCTTCATTTTTACTATTTTCTACATTGTAGAATAATAGTGAAGACGTCAAAAATATGAAATAAAAGATATGGAATCATGTAGTAACCAGAAAAGTGTGAAACAAATCAAAATATTTTATATTTGAGATTCTTCAAAGTAGCCACCCTTTGCCTTGATGACAGCTTTGCACACTCTTGGCATTCTCTCAGCCAGCATCATGAAGTAGTCACCTGGAATGCATTTCAATTAACTGGTGTGCCTTGTTAAATGTTAATATGTGGAATTTCTTTCCTTCATGCGTTTGAGCCAATCAGTTGTGGTATACAGAAGAAAGCCCTGTTTTGGTAAAAGACCAAGTCCATATTATGGCAAGAAAAGCTCAAATAAGCAAAGAGAAACGACAGTCCATCATTACTTTAAGACATGAAGGTCAGCCAATGCGGAACATTTTAAGAAAATGTCTTAGTGTAGTCGTAAAAACCATCAGGCGCTATGATGAAACTGGCTCTCATGAGAACCGCCACAGGAAAGGAAGACCCAGAGTTACCTCTGCTGCAGAGGACAAGTTCATTGGTGTTAACTGCACCTCAGATTGTAGCTTGCTTCAGAGTTCAAGTAAAATCATCTAAATTAAAATCTATGTTTTTGTGTTATATGCACAAGGTGCAGTGTTTCCCTTCACCTGCAATAACATCTGCTAAACATGTATGTGTGTTTAGAGAGAGAATGCCAACAGTGTGCAAAGCTGTCAAGGCAAAGGGTGGCTACTTTGAACAGTCAAACAAATAAAACATTATTTTATATTTTAAACACTTTTTTTGGTTACTAAATGATTCCATATGTGCTATTTCATAGTTTTGATGTCTTCACTATTATTCTACAATATAGAAAATAGCAAAACATTAAAAGGAAACTTGAATGAGTAGGTGTGTCAACTTTTGACTGGTACTGTAGTGGTTTACTTTTTAGCACTTTTTTTTACTGTTGAAGCTTGCTGATAAGAATTTGCACCATTTACGCTGCACCCTGTGCATATGTCAACAACAACAAAAAGTTTATTTGATTCAAGTCGATGTAGAGCTGTGAAACAGCATTGTGAAGTGTATGAATTATTTAAAAAATCTCCCAGGCTATGTATGCGGTCATTGAGATGAAACCTCACTCTGATTTCAATAGCTAGGTTTCCATCTAATTGGCAACAGATTTTCATACTAGTATTGTAAAACCCACATAAATAAAATATGCGCGTTTCCACCAAAGGGACTTCTTGGCGGATATAAATCAGTGCGTGATGACGTGGGGTGATCTAGCGTTTGAAATAAATCGTAAAAGCACCATGATACACTGTGTCCAGAGTTTTAAAGGTACTTGCTGAGGCCAGCATACAGACAATATCACCATAACCCAGGCCCGATTTTTTTTTAAGTGCTTTGAACATTATCCTTTCTGCCGTTTGACAAATAAAAATAATGTAGATGTTTTTTGTCCATAATAATCTCACCATGTAGGCTATACATGTGACAACCAGAGCGGACACACTCGCTATATAAGTCAATTTTTTTGTGTGAGAAACCCACCAGTAGAGTTAAAAATGTGATGGAACCCTATTTCTCTTGTATTTTGTATTCGGTTCATGGGAATTTAACTGCAAATGGTATTTTTATGTGGACCACGTCATAGCGCACAGCCTTTTATCTGCAACAAGTCAATTTGATGGAAACATCTACGGTGGGAAACTGCGCATATAGTATTTATGCGCAGTTTCGAATATTGTCACCCATGGGATGGAAAACTAGCTAGTGTCAGTGATTTAACAACTATAGAAATAAAACTGTGACCAATAATTAAACATAACACTTACAACTAACATCTCCATGGAAGAACATTGATTTGTAAAATCTAAACTGATTAATGAAATGTATTGTTGGTGACTTACCTTTATGCACATGTGATGCGCACTGTCAGTGCTGCTACATTCAAGTGTGTAATCTGCAATTTCACACAGGAAATGTGGTAGAAATGATTTGTTCTGTGTCTTGCCCAATGAAGTTTGTTCGCTCTCCCTCTCTTCCTCACCACTAAGGAACCGAACATGTGCCTGTAGTGTATCAGGTTGCATGCTGTTGACACGTGGTGAAAAGGTACTATCTGTGTCACTGCAAAGGAAAATACTGTAGCTGAACACTACAATTGGTGGTGACAGAAAGAAAACCAGCTACCATTTACTCCCTGTTCTTCAGAAATAAACATCTTACTACTATGCAATAGTAGTTTCCTCTCATATCACCAATATAGTACTGTTTTATATAAAATATATACTGAACAAAAATATATTTGCAATATGCAACAATTTCAAAGATTTTACTGAGTTACATTTCATATAAGAATCAGTATCTTGATATATATTCATTAGGCCTTAATCTATGAATTTCACATGACTGGGCAGGGGCACAGCCATGGGTGGTCCTGGGAGGCCATAGGCCCACCCACTTGGCAGCCAGGCCAACTCACTGCGGAGCCAAGCTGAAGCCAATCAGAATGAGCTGTTCCCCACAAAAGGGCTTTATTACAGACAGAAATATTCCTCAGAAATAGTCACTAACAGGGATGTAAACAAATTTCTCCACAAAATCTGAGAGAAATACATTTTTTGTGCATATGGAACATTTCTGCAATTTTATTTTATTTCAGCTCATGAAACATGGAACCAACACTTTACATGTGGCATTTATTTTTGTTCAGTGTATGAAATACCAGAATGGGTTGTGAGACACTGCTGTAGCCTACTCACAACAACAAACCTGTTAGTTCAGGAAACCACAGTGGAGAGGTGAGGAACAGCCCCAAAAACACACACACACCTGTAGGACAGGAAACAAACTGTTTCACACCTCCTGTGCTGCAGGTGTGGGTGTGTGTCAAGACTTCTAGAACAGAGGAAGTTGTACCTAAAATTGATGTATTATTTTTATTGTATTGTTTTCAAAGAGACAAACACATCCCATGTAATAAAGACAATACAAAGGCAGGTAAAAAACACACAAAAAACATGTTTTTGTCACTTTGATAGTTTCATTGTGTAGCATTATGAGTCATCAACAGCTGTCATGTACATATTAATGCTGTTTTTCGAGTTCACAAAGTACATATTCTACATTTGAGTCCATCAGCTCCAGTATATCAGGAAAAGTCTACAGAATGACAAAGTACCTCATTCTTCATTACTGTGTGTACAGAGGAAGTAAATACATACTTCACTGAGAATCTACACCTCTGTGACAGTGGAATCTACTGTACCTAGGGTTACTAGCCTAGTAGATGCACAATGCAAAGAGATTCTAGAACTTAGATAATGTAGGCCTGGAGTCCCTTCTCCTGATTACGAAGGTACAGTATGTGTTAGCAACCATTAACCAATCACTCTTCTCCATTGCTGCCCTCCCCCTCCTCCCCCTCCCCGCTTCGGGCATTGCAGCGGTTGCCATGGCGTTTTATTCCCCACACCACGTCAGAGCTGAAGGGGCAGAAGAGGCAGCGGTACATGCCCTGTCTGTGGTTGTGGTAGATATGGTTGAGTAGCGAATACTCTAGTATGAAGGCCTTGCTACACTCTTTACAGCAGTAAGGTTTGGGCACGTCGTGCTTATAGCTCACGTGGTGGATGGCATGGCCCTTCATCTTGGAGCGCTTGCCGCACAGGCGACAGTTGTAGCGACCCCCCTGGCGCTGGATATATTTGGTCAGGAAGGCCTCTTCCTGCTTTTTGTGTTTGTCACTTTTTTTGTTGTTGTTGGTCTGTAGCTCCTCTTCCTCTTCATCATGATCATCTTCCTCACTGCCTGCAGTAGAGCTTCTTTTTCGTTTCATGGGGCTGCTGGCTGAGCGGGAGTCCTCTTCATTGTCCTCGCCTCCCTCCATCTCCTCTAGTCCTCTTTTCCTACCTTCCTCCTCTTGCTTCACTCCTCCTTTGTCCTCATCTTCCTCTTCTGCCTTGGGCTCACTGGGAGGATGACTACTGTCTTTTGACAGCACGTCTACACTGATACCTTCCTGTTCTTCTCCCGCCTCACCCCTACGCTCATCCCCTTCTCCCTCAACACCCTGGCCCTTCCCAGAGAGGCAGTGGCAGGTGAGCAGGTGGTCATAGAGGCGAGGGAACTCCCTGGCCGTGTGGAAACACAAGCTGCAGTGGAACAGCCGTGCCGTGCGCTGGTAGAAGATGGCGTTGCCCAGGCGACCCACAGGCGTGTCATCCAGGCGGCTTGGATGGATCTTAGCGATGTGGATGAGGTAGCTGCAGTGGCTCTTACACTGGAGCAGACAGTGGGGACACTGGAGGTGCTGGAGATAGCTGTCCGACTCCCGGTCTCTGTCCCGCCCCTGGCCGCCAGAGGAGGAAGACTGCCTCTTGAGTTCCATAACAGCTCCCTGTGACTCCTTAATGTCCACAATGGCTTCTTTAGACTCTGACTCATTAACTTCAATCATGACTGGCATGGACTCCTTCACGTCCATGGCGGCTGAAATTGACTCCTTAACGTCCATTGTGGCTTCCGTTGACTCCTTAAAACCCGTCATGGCTGTCTCTGACTCCTTCACCTCCACCACGGCATCCATTGACTGGAGCTCACTGGACACAGAGGGGAGTGAAAAACTTGCCGTTTTAATTATTGATTGTTGTTTATTTGAATAAGACTGAATGTATGTAATACATAAGTGCTGTTAGTAATACATTAGTAATGACAACGTAACTTAACAGTTGTCCAAATGCATACAAATTTACAAGCTAGCATTGTAGCACATCTGTACATCAGGAAATCTATATCACTAACAACGTTGAGTGTGCAGGTGTCAACATTTGACACTAGTTTAATCTAGATTCACAACCGACATTGTAGAGGCATAATTCCAGCCATGTTCAGAGTGAAAGTATGCTAGTTCATTCCCAAATAGATGTAGCCGAACTCAAGCTAGCTTACTGTATAAACAATAGCACATAGTTCGTTCGAAAATGTACATTTTAACTCACCTATCAATTCTCAAAAAGCCAATGAAACACACATTCCATATTTCCGTGACTATATAGATTATGCCTGATTGTTGTTCGTTTAATTTGATGAAATATCAAATAGCTGCTATAATGTAACAGTTTTTCCTCGGGAGCCTTTCCTTGGCTTATCAGAAGTGACGCTCAGTACGTTGACGTGACGTAGCTTCCATCATTAACTCTCTACTCACCGTTTCGGCTCCCTGCTGTTCTGGATAACAGAATAATCCACGCGTGGTCTATCCTGAACTTCTTGGTTCAGTCTGTGTTGCTTCTTCTCGTCATTTTGGCTAACATAAGGTGAAGAAGTATCGGTTCTGCTCGGGCTATCGCTGGGACGAATCGTGGGAACCGCGTCAACCCACAACAATCACTTTCTCGGTTTATGGAGTCGAAAACATTCTTTGCTGAAATGAGCCTCGCGTATCTGAGTGCCGTTCAACACGCCATTCTCGTGTAAGGAGGCGAATCCCACCAATGATCGGAATGCGATGTAGTCTTTTGGAAAAGAGTGGAAACTGGTGGTTTGCAGCCCAGGACAATGCAGCTTGTCGGCGTTTTGTAAATAGAGTAAACTGGGGCAAGTCCCAAAGCTGTGTTCGAAAACCCATACTAACATACTGTGTACTACATACTTAATGAGTATATACTATTAGTTCATTTTAGCATACTGTAAACGAACAGTATCCTTCTCGTCCTTTTGGCTAAGAAGAAGAAGTTTCGTTTCTGCTCAGGCTATCATGGAACTCTGAGGTCTTCCCATTGTTTCCTGTTGAGTGTACAAGTTCTTCGCATGTCTACCAGAAGTTGATGCTGTTGCTATGCAACCTTAACAAATTACTAGTTAGAAATTTTACGAATTTGCGTGCGTTCTTAAATTCCATCTGGAGTGCCAGAGTTCGCTCGTAAATTCAGAGCTTTGTCAGATTGTCCGTTCGTAAATTCAGAGGAGTACCAAGTCTAGGACAAAAAGGCTTCTCAACAGTTTTTACCCCCAAGCCACAAAACTCCTGAACAGGTCATCAAATGGCTACCCGGACTATCTGCATTGTGTGCCCCTCCCAACCACTCTTTTACGCTGCTGCTACTCTCTGTTTATCATATATGCATAGTCACTTTAACTACATTCATGTACATACTACCTCAATTGGGCCGACCAACCAGGGCTCCCTCACATTGGCTAACCGGGCTATCTGCATTGTGTCCCTCCAGCCACCAACCCCTCTTTTACGCTACTGCTGCTCTCTGTTCATCATATATGCATAGTCACTTTAACCATATCTACATGTGTATATACTACCTCAATCAGCCTGACTAACCGGTGTCTGTATATAGCCTCGCTACTTTTATAGCCTCGCTACTGTTTTTTACTGTTGTTTTTATTTCTTTACTTACCTGTTGTTCACCTAATACCTTTTTTGCACTATTGGTTAGAGCCTATAAGTAAGCATTTCACTGTAAGGTCTACACCTGTTGTATTCGGCGCATGTGACAAACTTTGATTTCATTTCATTTGAGTGTTCTGACCTTACAATGGCACCCAAGCTAACGTTGGCTAGCTTGCTAGCTACTTCCAGACTCAAATGAGCCCACTGACCATTTTACTCGCCCTAACAGACCTGGTTCGGCAGTGTTCATTTTATCCAGAGCGTTGGTGACTAATAGGCTGGACACATGACATTTTTAACAATGCTTTTTTCTGATAAAAACGAGTTCATCACATCCGTCATGGAGCCCAGTTTCGTAATATTACCATATGCCCCAGCTGCTTGCCATAGTTTTGAAGTAATCACGAAAAAAACAGGCCTAATTTTAGGACATTTTTCACCCTGCCAGCTCCTATTAGTTCTATTGAGCACCAACTCGCCTTCCAAACGTTCTACGTCACAATGTGTGTTTTGATATTGTTGGTAATAAGACACGCTGTTTGCAATTCAAATATAAACAACAACAAAATATTACACATGGAACTCTGAGGTCATCCCATTGTTTCCTGTATATGTATATATATAGAGATATGTGTGTCTTTTTATTTTGTCAAATATCTCGTAATGTGTAATTTCGATTTTTTTATTTATTTGGACACCATTTTAATCATGTTTATTTCCTACTTCCTCGTTATGCAGACATAAGCACACTAGACACCACTCAGACAGGATCCTTTGAAGTCGGAGTAGATAGCCAGAGCGAAATCACGAAAGCACCCGAATGTCCATTGAGAACGCACAATGATTTTACCATATAGCTAAGCTAAGAATGACGGGAATAATCAAGTCAATAAACATTGGGTAGCTAGTTAGTTAGCCTACAGTTAACATACTGGCAAATTTGATGTATAAGTTAGTAGCCAACTAACATTAGGTAGGTAGCTAACATACATACTGTTGTAATGATTTAGAATATGGTTCGTAAGGATAGCATAGCTAACAAATTGTCAGCCAACATAACGTGTAAAGTAACTTATTTGAAAAATCATTACTTTATTATGTTGCTTAACATTTGTCTTAAATAGTTAAAACAATGAATTTGTATCCGCTGTCGTACTTCGGCTGCATATTTTCCGCCATTGTCTTCATATCGGAAAACGATGTTAAGCCTTGCCCATTTCCTGAAGAATTGCATTAGGGGCCCTAAAGTACAGAAATAGTGTCCTCCGCGTGTATACTTCATATTTTGGTGAATTTAGTATGACATCTGGGAACTTTTGGCATACTAACTATATCCATACTATGACCAATAAGCATACTATATACTCAATTCACATCACAAATAGTATGGTTAATGCGGTTAGTATGAGTATTCGAACATGGCTCAAGTGATATTTAGGTTTCCACCATGAAGGTAGAACATCTTTAACTCATCTTTATGTATGTGCACTAATGGCTGCTTTGACACACCACTGAGGGCTTTCTCATAGAGATAGATAGAGGACTCTAGTGCCCAAAAGCTCTTTTAGCATGAGCAGCGCCATTCAGTTCTTTAGACATTTTGAAATAGTCAACTGTGCAAAGGATAGAGGGACGAACAGAGGGGACAGGTTTTCGGAATGAAATGTAGATTTGATTTTGGCTTGTGATTCCTTTTGCTCCAAATGTGTAAATCTCCAATAAAATTTGTATCAATGAAATATCACAAAAATCAAACAGGGTGGACATTTTGTAGTCTTTGGTATTTCCCAGCCTCTTATTTCCCCATCACTTCCTCTCAAATGTGAGAAACGACCCAGATACAGAGTAAGAATGTGTGAAAGGCGGAACAGAAAGAGTTGTGGTTGAGAGACTGGTTAGGAGAAGTTGAACAGAAGGAGCATGGTGCCTTGACATTATTGTAAATGAGTGCTGGGCGATATATCACACATTTAAGCTCTAGATTTCTCAGAATACCCCTCAACCACACATACACACACATCTACTCACACTTTCAACCCTAGACAAACCCATGGCCATTTAATGTACCTCGTAACTCAGCAAAGAGTTGAACTGGCAAACAGGTTCTGAAAACAGTGTTGACACATATGACACCCACTATGACTAGAAGCCTCTTATTTCCCCCTCACTTCCCCTCAAAACGTAGAAATGGCCCGGATACAGAGTAAAAAATTGTGGAAGGCGGAACAGAAAGAGTTGTGGTTGAGAAACTGGTTAGGAGAAGTTGAACAGAAGGAGCATGGTGCCTTGACATTGTTGTAAACAATGAATGCTGTTGCCTGGCAACCCAAACTCCTTGCTCCGGCCAAATGCTATGCCAAGCCCATGGATGTAAGTTTATTCTCTGCAATTAGTCTGGATCTGAGTACCTCCCTGACGATTTCTAGAACGCAAACACATTCTAAACACTCTGATTGGTCCCAGAAACCGATGGGTTGGAGCAAAGCCAGAACACATGTGGGTGAAGTAGTGTTGTGAAAATTTGTCATTGGCTTTGATACTCTGATTGGTTAGAGATGATACAATCACTGACAACTTTGTGTTGTACATGACCTTTCATTTTGACGTCACCACTAACGACTTCAACGATGGCAGTCTCAGATTGAAGTATGTAGCGAACATAGAACAGTGGAAGAATTTAGTTTGAGTCGTCAGGAAATGAGTGCTGGGTAATATCACACGTTCACTCTGCATATTTCTCATCCTTCCCCTCAACCACACCACACACACACACACTCAATCCTAGACAAACCCATGGCTATGTACTTATTGTACCTCGTAACTCAGCAAAGAGTTGAACTGGCAAACAGTAGGTCCTGAAAACAGTGTTGGCACACATGATACCCACTCCCACACCCTCCTTGTCTGCCAGCACCTTCACACACGCACACAAAATATCATATGAAAGTTTCTGAGGCTGTGTGTGTTAGTAGTATAGAGATCATGTCTTCTCTCCTCTCAGAGTGTTTGTATGAGATCAGTCAACAGGCTGCACCTCCCTGTAAGGATTACCACCAACTCACAGTCACCCAGACACAGGTACAGTACAGACAACCACAGACACATTACAGACAACCACAGGCACAGTACAGACACCTACAGGTACAGTACAGCCACCCACAGACACAGTACAGGCAACTACAGACACCTACAGGTACAGCACAGACACGGGTACAGCACAGACAACTACAGGTACAGTACAGACAACTACAGGTACAGTACAGATTAGTGGTCGACCGATTATGATTTTTCAACGCCGATACCGATTTAATTGGCAATTTTTCTTTACAAATGTATTTCTAATAATGACAATTACAACAATCCTGAATGAACACATATTTTAACTTATTATAATACATCAATAAAATCAATTTAGCCTCAAGTAAATAATGTTCCTCTATACCATTTGTATTTCATTAACCTTTGACTATTAGATGTTCTTATAGGCACTTTAGTATTGCCAGTGTAACAGTATAGCTTCCGTGCCTCTCCTCGCTCCTCCCTGGGCTCGAACCAGCAACAAGGGGAACAACTACTAGAAGGCTCAGAGCGAGTGACGTTTGAAACGCTATTAGCGTGCGCTAACTAGCTAGCCATTTCACTTCGGTTACACCAGCCTAATCTCGGGAGTTGATAGGCTTGAAGTCATAAACAGCGCAATGCTTGACGCACAACGAAGAGCTGCTGGCAAAACGCACGAAGGTGCTGTTTGAATTCATGTTTACGCCTGCTTCTACCACCGCTCAGTCAGATACTTAGATGCTTGTATGCTGCTCAGTCAGATTATATGCAACGCAGGACACGCTAGATAATATCTAGTAATATCATCAACCATATGTAGTTAACTAGTAGTTACAGGTACAGCACAGACACCTACAAGTACAGTACAGACAACTACAGGAACAGTACAGACACATACAGGAACAGTGCAGACACGTGCGGGAACAGTACAGACACCGGTACAGTACAGACAACTACAGGACAGTACAGAAACCTACAGACACGGGTACAGTACAGACAACAGCGGGAACAGTACAGACACATACAGGTACAGTGCAGACAGACACAGCACAGACAACTACATGTGCAGTACAGACACCTATAGGAACAGTACAGACACCTACAGGTACAGTACAGACAACTACAGGAACACTACAGACACAGGTACAGTGCAGACAACTACATGTGCAATACAGACACATACAGAAACAGTGCAGACACAGACACAGGTACAGTACAGCCACCTACAGGAACACTACAGGCAACTACAGTACAGACAACTGCAGGTACAGTACAGCCACCTACAGGAACACTACAGGCAACTACAGTACCAGCGGGAACAGTACAGACACATGCAGGAACAGTACAGACACCTACAGGAACGGTATAGACACCTACAGGGACAGTACAGTCATCTACAGACACAGGAACAGTGCAGACACCTACAGGGACAGTACCGACACCTACAGGAACGGTATAGACACCTACAGGGACAGTACCAACAACTACAGGGACCTACAGGGACAGTACCGACACCTACAGGAACGGTATAGACACCTACAGGAACGGTATAGACACCTACAGGGACCTACAGGTACAGTACAGACACCTACAGGAACAGTACAGACACCTACAGGTACAGTAAAGACACCTACAGGAACAGTATAGACACCTACAGGTACAGTAAAGACACCTACAGGGACAGTACAGACACCTACAGGTACAGTACAGACACCTACAGGTACAGTACCGACAACCACAGACACCTACAGGTACAGTATAGATACCTACAGGTACAGTACCGACAACTACAGACACCTACAGGTACAGTACAGACACCTACAGGTACAGTACCGACAACTACAGACACCTACAGGTACAGTACAGACACCTACAGGGACGGTACCGACAACTACAGATTCCTACAGGTACAGTACAGACACCTACAGGTACAGTACCGACAACTACAGACACCTACAGGTACAGTACAGACACCTACAGGGACAGTACCAACAACTACAGACACCTACAGGTACAGTACAGACACCTACAGGTACAGTACCGACAACTACAGACACCCACAGGTACAGTACAGACACCTACAGGGACAGTACCGACAACTACAGACACCTACAGGAACAGTACAGACACCTACAGGGACAGTACCGACAACTACAGACACCTACAGGTACAGTACAGACACCTACAGGTACAGTACCGACAACTACAGACACCCACAGGTACAGTACAGACACCTACAGGGACAGTACCGACAACTACAGACACCTACAGGTACAGTACAGACACCTACAGGTACAGTACCGACAACTACAGACACCTACAGGTACAGTACAGACACCCACAGGTACAGTACAGACACCTACAGGGACAGTACCGACAACTACAGACACCCACAGGTACAGTACAGACACCTACAGGGACAGTACCGACAACTACAGACACCTACAGGTACAGTACAGACACCTACAGGTACAGTACCGACAACTACAGACACCTACAGGTACAGTACAGACACCTACAGGGACAGTACCGACAACTACAGACACCTACAGGTACAATACAGACACCTACAGGGACAGTACCGACAACTACAGACACCTACAGGTACAGTACAGACACCTACAGGTACAGTACCGACAACTACAGACACCTACAGGTACAGTACAGACACCTACAGGTACAGTACCGACAACTACAGACACCTACAGGTACAGTACAGACACCTACAGGGACAGTACCGACAACTACAGACACCTACAGGTACAGTACAGACACCTACAGGGACAGTACCAACAACTACAGACACCTACAGGTACAGTACAGACACCTACAGGTACAGTACCGACACCTACAGATACAGTACAGACAACTACAGGACAGTACAGAAACCTACAGACACGGGTACAGTACAGACAACAGCGGGAACAGTACAGACACATACAGGTACAGTGCAGACAGACACAGCACAGACAACTACATGTGCAGTACAGACACCTATAGGAACAGTACAGACACCTACAGGTACAGTACAGACAACTACAGGAACACTACAGACACAGGTACAGTGCAGACAACTACATGTGCAATACAGACACATACAGAAACAGTGCAGACACAGACACAGGTACAGTACAGCCACCTACAGGAACACTACAGGCAACTACAGTACCAGCGGGAACAGTACAGACACATGCAGGAACAGTACAGATACATACAAGAACGGTACAGACACCTACAGGAACAGTACAGTCATCTACAGACACAGGAACAGTGCAGACACCTACAGGGACAGTACCGACACCTACAGGAACGGTATAGACACCTACAGGTACAGTACCGACAACTACAGGGACCTACAGGTACAGTACAGACACCTACAGGGACAGTACCGACACCTACAGGAACGGTATAGACACCTACAGGAACGGTATAGACACCTACAGGTACAGCACCGACAACTACAGGAACGGTATAGACACCTACAGGAACGGTATAGACACCTACAGGTACAGTACCGACAACTACAGGGACCTACAGGTACAGTACTGACACCTACAGGAACGGTATAGACACCTACAGGGACCTACAGGTACAGTAAAGACACCTACAGGTACAGTACAGACACCTACAGGTACAGTACCGACAACTACAGACACCTACAGGTACAGTACAGACACCTACAGGTACAGTATAGACACCTACAGGTACAGTATAGACACCTACAGGAACAGTATAGACACCTACAGGTACAGTAAAGACACCTACAGGGACAGTACAGACACCTACAGGTACAGTACAGACACCTACAGGTACAGTACCGACAACTACAGACACTTACAGGTACAGTACAGACACCTACAGGTACAGTACCGACAACTACAGATACCTACAGGTACAGTACAGACACCTACAGGGACAGTACCGACAACTACAGATTCCTACAGGTACAGTACAGACACCTACAGGTACAGTACCGACAACTACAGACACCTACAGGTACAGTACAGACACCTACAGGGACAGTACCAACAACTACAGACACCTACAGGTACAGTACAGACACCTACAGGTACAGTACCGACAACTACAGACACCCACAGGTACAGTACAGACACCTACAGGGACAGTACCGACAACTACAGACACCTACAGGTACAGTACAGACACCTACAGGTACAGTACCGACAACTACAGGTACAGTACAGACACCTACAGGGACAGTACCGACAACTACAGACACCTACAGGTACAATACAGACACCTACAGGGACAGTACCGACAACTACAGACACCTACAGGTACAGTACAGACACCTACAGGTACAGTACCGACAACTACAGACACCTACAGGTACAGTACAGACACCTACAGGTACAGTACCGACAACTACAGACACCTACAGGTACAGTACAGACACCTACAGGGACAGTACCGACAACTACAGACACCTACAGGTACAGTACAGACACCTACAGGGACAGTACCAACAACTACAGACACCTACAGGTACAGTACAGACACCTACAGGTACAGTACCGACACCTACAGGTACAGTACAGACACCTACAGGAACAGTACAGACACCTACAGGAACAGTACAGACACCTACAGGAACAGTATAGACACCTACAGGTACAGTACAGACACCTACAGGTACAGTACAGACACCTACAGGTACAGTATAGACACCTACAGGTATAGTACAGACACCTACAGGTACAGTACAGACACCTACAGGAACAGTACAGACACCTACAGGAACAGTACACCTACAGGAACAGTATAGACACCTACAGGTACAGTACAGACACCTACAGGAACAGTATAGACACCTACAGGTACAGTACAGACACCTACAGGAACAGTATAGACACCTACAGGTACATTACAGACACCTACAGGTACAGCACAGACACCTACAGGTACAGCACAGACACCTACAGGTACAGTACAGACACCTACAGGTATAGTACAGACACCTACAGGTACAGTACCGACACCTACAGGTACAGTACAGACACCTACAGGTACAGTACAGACACCTACAGGTATAGTACAGACACCTACAGGTACAGCACAGACACCTACAGGTACAGTACAGACACCTACAGGTATAGTACAGACACCTACAGGTACAGTACCGACACCTACAGGTACAGTACAGACACCTACAGGAACAGTATAGACACCTACAGGTACATTACAGACACCTACAGGTACAGCACAGACACCTACAGGTACAGCACAGACACCTACAGGTACAGTACAGACACCTACAGGTATAGTACAGACACCTACAGGTATAGTACAGACACCTACAGGTACAGTACAGACACCTACAGCTACAGTACAGACACCTACAGGTACAGTACCGACACCTACAGGTACAGTACAGACACCTACAGGTATAGTACAGACACCTACAGGTACAGTACAGACACCTACAGGTACAGTACAGACACCTACAGGTACAGTACAGACACCTACAGGTACAGTACAGACACCTGCAGGTATAGTACAGACACCTACAGGTACAGTACAGACACCTACAGCTACAGTACAGACACCTACAGGTACAGTACCGACACCTACAGGTACAGTACAGACACCTACAGGTACAGTACCGACACCTACAGGTACAGTACAGACACCTACAGGTACAGTACCGACACCTACAGGTACAGTACAGACACCTACAGGTACAGTACCGACACCTACAGGTACAGTACAGACACCTACAGGTATAGTACAGACACCTACAGGTACAGTACCGACACCTACAGGTACAGTACCGACAACTACAGACACCCACAGGTACAGTACAGACACCTACAGGGACAGTACCGACAACTACAGACACCTACAGGTACAGTACAGACACCTACAGGTACAGTACCGACAACTACAGGTACAGTACAGACACCTACAGGGACAGTACCGACAACTACAGACACCTACAGGTACAATACAGACACCTACAGGGACAGTACCGACAACTACAGACACCTACAGGTACAGTACAGACACCTACAGGTACAGTACCGACAACTACAGACACCTACAGGTACAGTACAGACACCTACAGGTACAGTACCGACAACTACAGACACCTACAGGTACAGTACAGACACCTACAGGGACAGTACCGACAACTACAGACACCTACAGGTACAGTACAGACACCTACAGGGACAGTACCAACAACTACAGACACCTACAGGTACAGTACAGACACCTACAGGTACAGTACCGACACCTACAGGTACAGTACAGACACCTACAGGAACAGTACAGACACCTACAGGAACAGTACAGACACCTACAGGAACAGTATAGACACCTACAGGTACAGTACAGACACCTACAGGTACAGTACAGACACCTACAGGTACAGTATAGACACCTACAGGTATAGTACAGACACCTACAGGTACAGTACAGACACCTACAGGAACAGTACAGACACCTACAGGAACAGTACACCTACAGGAACAGTATAGACACCTACAGGTACAGTACAGACACCTACAGGAACAGTATAGACACCTACAGGTACAGTACAGACACCTACAGGAACAGTATAGACACCTACAGGTACATTACAGACACCTACAGGTACAGCACAGACACCTACAGGTACAGCACAGACACCTACAGGTACAGTACAGACACCTACAGGTATAGTACAGACACCTACAGGTACAGTACCGACACCTACAGGTACAGTACAGACACCTACAGGTACAGTACAGACACCTACAGGTATAGTACAGACACCTACAGGTACAGCACAGACACCTACAGGTACAGTACAGACACCTACAGGTATAGTACAGACACCTACAGGTACAGTACCGACACCTACAGGTACAGTACAGACACCTACAGGAACAGTATAGACACCTACAGGTACATTACAGACACCTACAGGTACAGCACAGACACCTACAGGTACAGCACAGACACCTACAGGTACAGTACAGACACCTACAGGTATAGTACAGACACCTACAGGTATAGTACAGACACCTACAGGTACAGTACAGACACCTACAGCTACAGTACAGACACCTACAGGTACAGTACCGACACCTACAGGTACAGTACAGACACCTACAGGTATAGTACAGACACCTACAGGTACAGTACAGACACCTACAGGTACAGTACAGACACCTACAGGTACAGTACAGACACCTACAGGTACAGTACAGACACCTACAGGTACAGTACAGACACCTACAGGTACAGTACAGACACCTACAGGTATAGTACAGACACCTACAGGTACAGTACAGACACCTACAGCTACAGTACAGACACCTACAGGTACAGTACCGACACCTACAGGTACAGTACAGACACCTACAGGTACAGTACCGACACCTACAGGTACAGTACAGACACCTACAGGTACAGTACCGACACCTACAGGTACAGTACAGACACCTACAGGTACAGTACCGACACCTACAGGTACAGTACAGACACCTACAGGTATAGTACAGACACCTACAGGTACAGTACCGACACCTACAGGTACAGTACAGACACCTACAGGAACAGTATAGACACCTACAGGTACATTACAGACACCTACAGGTACAGCACAGACACCTACAGGTACAGCACAGACACCTACAGGTACAGTACAGACACCTACAGGTATAGTACAGACACCTACAGTTATAGTACAGACACCTACAGGTACAGTACAGACACCTACAGGTACAGTACAGACACCTACAGGTACAGTACAGACACCTACATGTGCAGTACAGACCCCTACAGGTACAGTACAGACACCTACAGGTATAGTACAGACACCTACAGGAACAGTATAGACACCTACAGTCTATTGCACTGACTTCTGGATGTATTTTAGGTGCAGCATTTCGAAGCTGTTTCATAAACTATGTCAGACGAGGGGAATGCAACCCTGGAAATATCATCAGCTTTAGGGCTCTGCTACAGATGTGGATTAGACACATGGTAGAGTTTTAATGAAATATAAAAATGATAAAGAACAAAACTTCCCATTTAAATGCCACAGTAATGGGGAATAGTCATTTACACAGGTGATTAGAGTGTGTTTTGTAACTAACTGGCTACATTTGTACGCTGTTAGGCTATTTACTTGTCATCATGTAGACCTGGTTTGGTCGTAGGTGGTTTTCAAGGTGTGGAGAGTGTCCTGTCCTCTACGACACGAGAAACCACAACCTGCAGAAAACAAGAAATCACACACAGACTTCCTACAGGATAGCCACGCACAAGGTAGTGTGTGTGTGTGCGTGCGTTAGAGAATAAGTGCTATTTTAGGTCACACAAATGCATACCCTCCATAAATAATTATTTGATATAAAACCGAACGATCAATCTGTCACCCGGTGGGCAAGTCTAGACATGGAAGGAGAGAGCCTACTCCCACAATATCCTTTTAATTGTCCATAGCAAGAATACACATTCAAATGCTTGTATTGTCCAATTCCAAGGATCATATGATTTATTTAGAATATATGCCAATAAACTTACTATTTCAAATACCATTTTATTGAATGAGAATGTGTGTGTGTGGGGGGGGGTCCTTCACAGGTCACATAGGGCGAGTGTTTGGTCCACACACTCTGGACTATGTGGTGAACCTGTGCTGGCATCGCTATGACTACCTGGTCCGGCTCCCTGATTGGCTGCTCCTGAACATCCTGTCCTTCCTGGAGTGGGCGGATATTAAGAATATCTCCCAGACCTGCAAGAGGCTCCAACAGATGGGCTAACCATGATTACATCATTGTAATGATTTATAGTAATACTTTGAGTAGTACTTTTTTCAGACTGAAAAATGCTCAACATTTATGAGCTCTCCCCCTCCCTCTGCTGCTCCTCTCCTCTCTCCCTCTCTCCCCCTCCCATCCATCTCTTTCTCCTTCTCCCTAGCTATGCTGCAGTGAGGGGTTTTGGGCGCAGGGGACAGCTGGGGCCAGGTACGGGAAGAGTGAGGTCACTATGGAGGGTGTGAGCCCTACTCTACAGCGCCGTCTGGTGGTGTTTCACAGAAGACAGGTGCTCTCCGGTCTGGCCCAGCAGCAGCACAGCAAGAGGAAGAACAGTGTCTGGCACCTGTGAAAGAGTTAGCCTGGTCACGCAGCGCTCTCGTTTCGTTTTACTTCAACAGAATGTCAGCTATCGCACGATCAGGCAGATTTCACCAGAATACATGTGAGAGGGACAGAGGAGCAAAGTCTGTCTGTCTGTCTGTCTGTGTGTGTGTCTCTCAAACACTTTCAAGATATTTTATTATCATCTATTACATTTCCATGACCTGGAAAATAGTTATGTTAGGCACATATGGCAGAGTTAGTTTACATATGTAGTGCAGCTGCCTGTCAGTGTTTTGAATGGCCAGCAGGTGGTGATATTAAGCAGAAATCAGAGCGCCTCATAAATTTGATTCACTAATAGGTGTAGCCTGCTGTAGAACATGTGTGCTCAACTAGGGGAAGAGGTATTGCTACTCCAAAACCTTTTAATGGTTATAATGATACATCCCTAATGTTGTTTGTGTTTTTGGTCTCAAATGATAGAAGAAAGAACATACGGCACGATCACCTATACATTGTGTCTGTGATGAATCAAACATATAGACAGTAGTTCATCAATAGAAGGACCATCTTGTATTCTCCAATGTACTGCAGACAGTCTGGAAGTCCTAATCCAATGCATGATTGAATTGAATATACTGGCCGCACATCTGAGTGCTCTAGTCTTCTCTACCCAGAGGTTAAAGACTATAGGACTGTAGAGGCTTTCTGCTTGGGCTTTATCATGTTAGAGACCCCCCTCTGGTGTGTAGACTCAGCTGTAATAAAATTACATTCTCTGAGTGATGCAACACACACACACACACACACACACACACACACACACACACACACACACACACACACACACACACACACACACACACACACACACACACACACACACACACACACACACACACACACACACACCACACCACACCACACCACACCACACCACACCACACCACACCACAGTTCTCTTGGGGCATATTGACGGACCACCATGATTGTATGGAGTAAAGCAATCACCGCAGTAATCCAAGGTAGAGTTTAGTTGTTCTGTTGCCATGGGGATGTGCCCATCTTTGAATTGTTTATGGAATGTAATATGTGTTCTTTTCAAAGACTTGCAAATAAGTAAAAGGTGTTGTCTGAGAGAAGAGAGAGAAATAAAGAGAGAGAGAGAGGTAGAGAGATAATGAGCAAGGAAATGGGGGGGGGGGGGGGGGATTCATATACTAGTGCACTCTGTACGGAGAAGTGTGCCATTTAGGAAGCAGACAGTATCTGAAAGGACCAGTACCAGCCTGGTCTATCATTGAGAGCTATTTAATGGTGGCTGACAGGGCAACCATATGATAGTCCCAGGAGTGGCCTGCCCATTCAGTACTGTGACAAAGATCAGTGAATGAGGAGCTCTCTCTCTCACACACTCCAACTGTTCTCTCGCTCTGGTAGAGGGTTGCCCAATTCCATTCTGAAAACTGAAGTAGATGAGGGTGGAATTGCATTGTGAAAAACAAGACTTCTCTCTCTGGCAAGGAGAGTCGAAGGAAAAATGATTTTGGAATGGAATGCAGAAAGTAGCACGGATTTTACAGCCTGGGTGTAGCCTATGAAATACCAAAAATAAATAATAATAAAATATATATACAGACACACCTACTCATTCAAGGGTTTTTCTTCATTTTTACTATTTTCTACATGGTAGAATAATAATGAGACATCAAAACTATGAAATAACACATATGGAATCATGTAGTAACCAAACAAGTGTTAAACAAATCCAAATATATTTTACATTTGAAATTCCTCAAAGTAGCCACCCTTTGCCTTGATGACAGCTTTGCACACTCTTGGCATTCTCTCAACCAGCTTCATGAGGTAGTCACGTGGAATGTATTTCAATTAACAGGTGTGCCTTGTTAAATGTTCATTTGTGGAATTTCTTTCCTTCTTAATGCATTTAAGCCAATCAGTTGTGTTGTGACAAGGTAGGGGTGGTATACAGAGGATAGCCCTAATTGGTAAAAGACCAAGTCCATATTATGGCAACAACAGCTCAAATAAACAAAGAGAAACAACAGTCCATCATTACTTTAAAACATGAAGGTCAGTCAATCTGGAAAATCTCAAGTACTTTGAAAGTTTCTTCAAGCGCAGTTGCAAAAACCATCGTTGTAATGAAACTGTCTCTCATGAGGACCGCCACAGGAAAAGAAGACCCAGAGTTACCTCTGCTGCATAGGTTAAGTTCATTAGAGTTACCAGCCTCAGAAATGGCAGCCCAAATAAATGCTTCACAGAGTTCAAGCAACAGACACATCTCAACATCAACTGCTCAGAGGAGACCACGTGAATCAGGCCATCATGGTTGAATTGCTGCAAAGAAATCACTACTAAAGGACACCAATAAGAAGAAGAGACTTACTTGGGCCAAGAAATACGAGCACTTGACATTAGACCGGTGGAAATCTGTTCTTTGTTCTGATGAGTCCAAATTTGCAATTTTTGGTTGCAACCACGGTGTCTTTGTGAGACGCAGAGTAGGTGAACGGATGATCTCCGCATGTGTGGTTCCCACCGTGAAGCATGGAGGAGGAGGTGTGATGGTGTGGGGGTGCTTTGCTGGTGACACTGTCTGTGATTTATTTAGAATTCAAGGCACACTTAATCAGCATGGCTGCAGTGATACGCCATCCCATCTGGTTTGCGCTTAGTGGGACATTGACCCAACACACCTCCAGGCTGTGTAAGGGCTATTTGACCAAGAAGGAGAGTGACGGAGTGCTGCATCAGATGACCTGGTCTCCATAATTACCTGACCTCAACCCAATTGAGATGGTTTGGGATGAGTTGGACCGCAGAGGGAAGGAAAAGCAGCCAACAAGTCAACATAAAGAAAAACCCTTGAATGAGTAGGTGTATCCAAACTGTGTATATTGTATATTCAAAAAATATATATTCAAAAAATTATATATATTTATATATATATATACATTGTCTTCTGAAAGTATTCAGACCTCTTGACTTTTTCCACATTTTGTTACGTTACAGCCTTATTCAAAATGGATTCAATCTTTGTTTTTTTATTAATCTACACACAATACCCCAAAATGAAAAAGCAAAATCTGGTTTCTATTCGATTTTGCAAAAAATATATATTTTTTAACTATACAGAAATATCACATTTACATAAGTATTCAGACCCTTTACTCAGTATTTTGTTGAAGCACCTTTGGCAGAAATTACAGCCTCAAGTATTCTTGGGTCTGACGCTACAAGCTTGGCTCACCTGTATTTGGGGAGTTTCTCCCATTCTCCTATGCAGATCCTCTCAAGCTCTGTCAGGTGGGATGGGGAGCGTTGCTGCACAGCTATTTTCAGGTCTCTCCAGACATGGGTTCAAGTCTGGGCTCTGGCTGGGCCACTCAAGGACATTCAGAGACTTGTCTGGAAGACACACCTATGTTGTCTTGGCTGTTTGCTTAGGGTCGCTGTCCTGTTGGAAGGTAAACCCTTGCTCCATTCTGAGGTCCTGAGCACTCTGGAGCAGGTTTTCATCAAGGATCTCGCTGTACATTGCTCCGTTCATCTTTCCCTCGATCGTGACTAGTCTCCCAGTCCCTGTACCTGAAAAATACCATCAGGTTCTTGGTCACCTCCTTGACCAAGGCCCTTCTCCCCCGATTGCTCAGTTTGGCCTTGGTGGTTCCAAACTTCTTCCATTTAAAAATGAGGAGACCACTGTGTTCTTGAAGTCCTTCAATGCTGCAGACATTTTTTGGTACCCTTCCCCAGATCTGTGCCTCTACACAATCCTGTCTCGGAGCTCTCCGGACAATTCCTTCGACCTCATGGCTTGTTTTTTTCTCTGACATGCACTGTCAACTGTGGGACCTTATATAGACAGGTGTGTGCCTTTCCAAATCATGTCCAATCAATTGAATTTACCGCGGTGGACTACAATCAAGTTGTAGAAACATCTCAAGGATGATCAATTTTTGTTATTATTGTGTGTAGATGTTTTATTTTTTATGAATCCATTTTAGAATACGGCTGTAACATAACAAAATGTGGGGAAGGCAAAGGGGGGGAATACTTTCCCAGGGCACTGTATATTATAACCATATATTTAGAAACACATTTTAAGAAAATGGAAAATAATTTTGACTGTGGTGGTTCTATACACACCACAGCCGACCTCCTATGCAATATCTTACCTCTTCTCACCTGCTGCAATGTTCTGAGCTGTTTATGTGTTGAGTAATAGCGCTAAGCGTTGGCCTTGAACACTGAGAAGTGACTAAACAACGTTGTTCAAATAAAGCCTTGCATGAATAGAGTTATCACCCGCTCTATTGCTATTATTGAACCTTTCTTGGGGGTTCAAGGCTGGGCAATATGGCTCTCTTGTCGAAAGTTAGAATCTAAACTAATTATATATGGCAGAACATGCAGGGTAAATAGGAGAATGCGTCACCACTGATATGATGCTGGTCCTGGCGCTGTCCTTTCAGCACCAGATGTCGAGCTTGTCCTATGCGGGTGGAGCAGGTCGGGTCCACGGAGAGCGGTTATAGCCAACAAAATGCTGCTCAATGCTGCAGCGCTGCACTTCAATGTATCTGCTGGAATACACACACACACACACACACACACACACAAACACACACACATTACGATTTCTAGCTAGAGAGCACTTTATCAATACACTACAGGATAATTGTTGCTCTATTATTTTACAACGCACTGGACGTTTCACCCACCTGCGTGAGCCTCAGCCTATGTTCTCCCCCCAATGGAGAACTCCAATCACGGTTTGGAAGTGACTGGAAAAGACGGGAGAGAGCGAGCCGACCGGTGAAGTGACGATATCTCGAGTCACTTTTACCAAAACTGGGGGAGCGTCTCCTTCGTAGGTGATGATGTGGAAACCACGTGTCTACGTAATGGAAAGCGGATATCTTGGCTTGAACCCCTCCTCCCTCTCATCCCCCCCCCCCCCCTCCTCCTCCTCGCGCCCGCCTCTCTCCAGCGCAGGGGTACGGGACCACGCACACACATCCCTACCGGATGCGTTATACTTTTGGGAGAAGGGAGGGCCATAGTCAGCTTATTTTCATCAACAAGGTGAGAAAGAGAGGAAAAGAAGAGGGGGAAAGAGAAAACAGAAACTACCCGGATAGGAGAGCAGTAGCAGTGCACTGGGACTCTATCAGAGAAGCATGGATTATTCATTTTAAAAAGCCTAGGCTTTATTAAATATTAAACCCGTTTTTTTAAAGACGCAGGCACGAAGGGATTGATTCCTGCTGGGATTTACAGTAAAAACTAGTAGCCTTCACCAACGTGACGACGCGACTTGATTTGGATTCGGGGCTCCAGCGTTTGGCTATGCGTTGTAGGTTAGAAAGCTCCGCTGCAGTGTTCGCATAGGGATGGTACCCCTACGGGTTCACTAACGGACCGATCCCATATCCACCCTCACCCCGGGAACGTACGAACTAATATGCAATGGTTTTTTGTCCAGAAATCCCCTGCGTTTCGCCGACTACACGCTAGCTCCGCATGTCTGTCTGCCGCACCGTTCCCCCTGTGCGGCAGATGCGATCTAAAGAGTCTATTTGGGCTTCTGACGCGCCGGCCAGGCGGCAGCAGCAGTACCCGCAACAGCGATACCGTTAAGGAGCAGGAGCAAGTGGAGGAAACTGCAGCATTCGCCTTCATTCTGAGGTATAACGAAGCGTTTCTGCAGCTAAGCGCCAACGCGAAGGACCCGGGGATTCATCTGTTCTGTTCTATGGTCCAGCTGGTTGGGCCGAGTCGCAGAGCTAAGCCCAACGGGACCTGGCTGTTATGCAAGCGGGGGGAGCGAGTCCCCATGAGGGTGTCTAGGCTGCTGGAGCGCTCCTCGACCAAATCGATGAGGTTTCTTTGGAACATTTACAGCAAAGGATCGCATATGCTGCAGTGTCTTTGTGGCAAGAGTCTCAAGAAAACCAAGAACCCAACTGGTGAGTGAGAGACTGAGAGAGTGACCCCCCTGTGTGTGTGTGTGTGTGTGTGTGTGTGTGTGTGTGTATTTCTCCCCTGTTACTGCACTGTTAGGCGCAAGCTTGTGGTTGCTGGTGTGTTGTAGCTGCAATCGCAATTGTGCACCAAGTGAGCGCAGGGGGAGAGGAGGGGGTGAATAACTTATTTGCGCAGACCCCACTGCTGCTGTTGGTGTTGTGTGTGTGTGTGTGTGTGTGTGTGTGTGTGTGTGTGTGTGTGTGTGCGTTGAGCGCGCGCGTGCCAGAAGCGCAGCAGGAAAAAAGCCAACACACAGAAACAAATCCCTCAAACGCAACGACACAGCAACACATAGATTTCAGCTCTAGCGGAACTTTTTTCGGGTGATTGTAGGGCCTGTTATGCCAATTCTATTTAGCTGCAGACTGTATCGAGGCTGCGTCTTTTCGCTGTGCTGTGGCTGCCGCTGTTCTCACTCGGGTTTGTTCGGGTTTGTATCACTGCAGTAATGCTCACTTCTGCAACACTTCCACGGGCTCAGCTCAGTACTGGCCCAGGCAAACACTCTGCGGCCCTAAACCTAAACGCAATGTTTCCCCTTTACGTCGATATAAGAATTCACCAAGGCTGCATACGAATTGGACCTCAAGGCTGTTGATGCAGCTCACCTAGATACGTTGCCATGACTGTAAATACACGCTGAGATATACACAGCATTTTTTTTATTTTGATCTATAAATAACATCATCAGATATTCCAACACAAAGGCCTATAGCATCTCATGCAAAGCAATGCGACATATGCTGCACCAACAATGGAACATTTAGGCCAACTTTGAATTACACAAGGCCTACCACGTCTTTTCTCACTTCCCCAAATAGGTTATTTTTCTAGTAGGCCTACACTGAAAAAAATAAGGTTCTTAAATAGTTCTTCCCCAGCTCTTAAAGGGACAGTTCGAGATTTGGCAGTGAAGCCCTTTATCTACTTCCCCAGAGTCAGATTAACTCGTGGAGGCCATTTTTATGTCTGTGCTGCAGTGTGAAGGAAGTTGCTAACTAGCAATAGCGAAATGTGTTATTCTAGCTGTTCTCATAGACTTCCAGTTATTGCACTAATGCTAGTTAGCATTGGCTCATGAAACTGCCTCTAACTTCCTTCATACTGGATGCATATACATCAAAATTGTATCCATGAGTTCATTTGACTCTGTTGAAAGAGATTAAGGGATTCATTGCCAAAATCACGAACTATGCCTTTAAGGTTCCTTGGAGAACTCTTGACTGATAAATAGCCTTTGAGTTAAGTGGGGTTTCTTGATGTGGCATCTACAGTTCTTCAGAATTCTAAAAGGTTCTTGAAATGTACGGAAGCCTCCAGATGTGTCCCTTTCATAGCACACAGCAAATTGGCTAGTGTTTATTTTTCAGTGTAACATTTCTAGTATTGATTCGGGAGTTAAATTAACACTGGAAGAGTTAAATTAACACTGGAAGAGTTACATTAACACTGGAAGAGTTACATTAACACTGGAAGAGTTCAATTAACACTGGAAGAGTTACATTAACACTGGAAGAGTTACATTAACACGGGAAGAGTTACATTAACACGGGAAGAGTTACATTAACACGGGAAGAGTTACATTAACACCGGAAGAGTTACATTAACACTGGAAGAGTTACATTAACACTGGAAGAGTTACATTAACACGGGAAGAGTTACATTAACACGGGACGAGTTACATTAACACCGGAAGAGTTACATTAACACTGGAAGAGTTACATTAACATGGGAAGAGTTACATTAACACTGGAAGAGTTACATTAACACTGGAAGAGTTACATTAACACTGGAAGAGTTACATTAACACGGGAAGAGTTGAAAAATAATCACATTGTTTGTGTTAATATCCAGAGTTGTAACAAAATCGTGCCCATCATTATCATATTTCCCAGCATTCTCTATTGCTGGTAGATTTTTGTTTCAATATGTGGACCCCAGGAAAAGTAGCTGTTGCTTTAGCACTAGCTCATTGGGATCCTTATAAAATACTAAATATCTATATTTTTTGCATGTACATTGATTGATTATTTAATCTTATGCTACTCAAATATAAATAGCATACATTTTTATAAACTAATTTCATTTGTTATTTGGACTGAAATGGCTGTTCCAGTTTAGATGCTTAAGGTAGTCTGACATATTAGTCTTCCCAACCCTAGCAGTCATTCTGAATGCACGTTGTGGGTGAATAAACATTGCAAATGTTGGATATCCCCACTTTTAATGGATTCCAATAAGAATGACATTTGCTGGTGCAAAACAGCATAAAATGACTTGCAGGTCTGGCGTGACGTGTAAACCTTGAGTTTCAGGACACTGTATTAGGGTAAAACTAGGCCCTCAAAAAAAGGCATTATGTCATATGTATTGTATTGTTTAAAATGATAACATTTTAAAGATAACATGTTCACTTAGTATCTCTACTTGGTGAAGGCCACAGGAGTGAAAATGAATGAATGCAACAACCCTTTCTCTGTCACTAACAAGTCATGGGTGGAAACACTACAATTGGTTCGAAGGCACACTGGGAAATCCACCACTGAATTCACGGGCGGCTGGTGGCATCTTCATTTGGGAGGACGGGCTTATTGTAATCGCTTATTGTATTCACACATATTCACACATATTGTTCCATGTGTTTGATACCATTCCATTCACTCCATTCCAGGCATTATTATGAACCGTACTGTACAGAACCTATTAGAGATCTATAAAGAACCATGCATACACCTTTATTTTAATAGGACTACACAATTGTAGCCCTCCACAAGTCTGACTCATCCTTGGGAGCAATATCCAAATGCCTGAAGGTACCACGTTCATCTGTACAAACAATAGTACACAAGTATAAACACCATGGGACCATGCAGCCGTCATACCGCTCAGGAAGGAGATGCGTTCTGTCTCCTAGAGATGAACGTACTTTGGTGTGAAAAGTGCAAATCAATCCCAGCAAAACAGCAAAGGACCTTGTGAAGATGCTGGACGGAACAGGTACAAAAGTATCTATATCTACAGTAAAACGAGTCCTATATCGACATAACCTGAAAGGCCGCTCAGCAAGGAAGAAGCCACTGCTCCAAAACCGCCATAAAAAAAGACTACGGTTTGCAACTGCACATGGGGACAAAGATCATACTTTTTGGAAAATGTCCTCTGGTCTGATGAAACTGTTTGGCTATAATGACCATCGTTATGTTTGGAGGAAAAAAAGGGGATGCTTGCAAGCCGAAGAACACCATCCCAACCATGAAGCACGGGGGTGGCAACATCATGTTGTGGGGGGGCTTTGCTGCAGGAGGGACTGGTGCACTTCACAAAATAGATGGCATCATGAGGCAGGAAAATTATGAAGAGAGATAGAGAGAGAGAAAAAGACTGTGTCAGCTTGTCTTCTACAGGCTTCTGACCCAGACTCCCAGCAGATGGTTATGTGTTCACATCCTGCTCTGGCTTATAGCTGCCTGGCTGCTTGGTAGAGGGCCTAGCACTTGTTTTCTAAATACACCCGGCCTCAATAGCTTGTACTTGTTGTTTTGTTTGTCTCTGTATGTGAAATATCTCTTGGCAGCCGCTGTCCATGGTGCTGACCAGGGCCATTAGACAACTGGGAGTGTTGAATGGACAGCTCCAAATGAAGTACCTTATACCAGGGGGAGCCAGCCTTTCTCCTGGGGAGCCCCTGCTACAGGTTATTTCCCCCACCTCTGCAGGTGTTTGTGTGTGTGCATTTTATATCCCGAGAGAGAGAGAGAGAGAGAGAAATGTAACAACCAGTTCATTTTTATTGTTTATTTTACCTTTGTTTATGATCTATTTGACTTGCTTTGGCAATGTAAATATATGTACTATATAGTACCTAAAACATGCTTATCGCTGTGCAGATACAATGCTATAATTCCTTGAACAAGGTTTAGATTGATTGAAGCAGAAAGTGTGTGAGTCAGACAACAGCTCTATTCCCAAAGGTACGACTCATCTCTGCTACAGGACTACTTTCATCAAGAGCTCCCATAACAGCTCATTCTACAGGGAAGGTTAAACAGCACTCAAATTATACCCATTAAGGTCCACTCGCTCTCGCTCACTCTCTTTCTCACACACACACACACACACACACACACACACACACACACACACACACACACACACACACACACACACACACACACACACACACACACACACACACACACACACACACACACACACACACACACACACACACACACTCTCACGCTCTTTCACACTCTCTCTTTCAAACTCTCTCACTCACTGACACTCACTCACAATCTCTCTCTCTCTCTCTCTCTCTCTCTCTCTCTCTCTCTCTCGCTCGCTCGATCGTTTCAATATCCACTCAGCATCACTGACCGTCATTCATTGTTTAAAGTGAAAAAGGTGATGTTATTTAATGCCTCATACCCCATTTAACCGTGTCCCAGCTAGAAACTTTCTCACTTCCTTTCTCCTCACACACACTGGGCTGGGCATTTGAAGATTACAGTACCAGAAGTCTTGAGTCTTAGTTTTGTATTTTGATTGAGAAACCAGCATTCTATATCAGCACAAGGGCTCAATACAGACAGCCAGTGTAAGGTCCTATAGATTGCCAGAGGGGTGAACTCTATGTGGAGCAGGCATCCGGCTTTGGCTTGCTTAAATGCCCAGCTAGTGTAACGATGCTAGCTTTAGCATCCCTCAGACTGCCAGTGCAATTCCTATTGAAAATGCTAACAGGTAGCATCTCTCGCTATACAGCTTTGTAATTAAGCAATAACACACAAGGGGCTGTTCTTAGCCATGACGCAATGCACTACCTTATTGCTATTATAAACGGGTTCCTAACGTAATTAGAAAAGTTTTTAAAACTGTTTTGATATACCCATGATATACATTCTGATATAGCACAGCTTGTGGCCTCCCGGGTGGCGCAGTGGTCTAAGGCACTGCATCACAGTGCTAGCTGTGCCACAGAGATTCTGGGTTCGAACCCAGGCTGTGTCGCAGCCGGCCGTGACCGGGAGGTCCATGGGGCGACGTACAATTGGCCCAGCGTCGTCCGGATTAGGGAGGGTTTAGCCAGCAGGGATATCCTTATCGCGCACTAGTGACGCCTGTGGCGGGCCGGGCCCAGTGCACACTGACCAGGTCGCCAGGTGTACGGTGTTTCCTCTGACACATTGGTGCGGCTGGCCTCCGGGTTGGATGTACGTTGTGTCAAGAAGCAGTGCGGCTAGGTTGGGTCGTGTTTCGGAGGACGAATGGCTCTTGATCTACGCCTCTCCCAAGTCCGTACGGGAGTTGCAGCAATGAGAAAAGACTAACTACTACCAATTGGGGAGAAAAAAATAAAAAGATATAGCTCAGCAGGTTCTAACCACCCTGAATGCTGTTTATAATAAAGCTTATATCATTCAGGGGATACGTGATAGGCTTTTTTCTGTTCAAAGGAAACAGTTTAGGATTATCTCCTCCCTTTCACTGATCTAACAACTGGAGAGAGGTAACAACTGATGCTACCTGACAACAGGACAGAGGTAACAACTGATGTGACCTGACAACAGGACAGAGATAACAACTGATGTGACCTGACAACAGGACAGAGGTAACAACTGATGTGACCTGACAACAGGACAGAGGTAACAGCTGATGTGACCTGACAACA
The DNA here is from genome assembly GCF_002021735.2 of Oncorhynchus kisutch. NCBI lineage: Eukaryota > Metazoa > Chordata > Actinopteri > Salmoniformes > Salmonidae > Oncorhynchus > Oncorhynchus kisutch. Next base: position 49,325,307 of record NC_034189.2, on the reverse strand, counting down.
GGACAGAGGTAACAACTGATGTGACCTGACAACAGGACAGAGGTAACCACTGATGTGACCTGACAACAGGACAGAGGTAACAACTGATGTGACCTGACAACAGGACAGAGGTAACAACTGATGTGACCTGACAACAGGACAGAGGTAACAACTGATGTGACCTTACAACAGGACAGAGGTAACAACTGATGTGACCTGACAACAGGACAGAGGTAACAGCTGATGTGACCTGACAACAGGACAGAGGTAACAGGTGATGTGCTGGTGACCTGACAACAGGACAGAGGTAACAGGTGATGTGCTGGTGACCTGACAACAGGACAGAGGTAACAGGTGATGTGCTGGTGACCTGACAACAGGACAGAGGTAACAGCTGATGTGACCTGACAACAGGACAGAGGTAACAACTGATGTGACCTGACAACAGGACAGAGGTAACAACTGATGTGACCTGACAACAGGACAGAGGTAACAGCTGATGTGACCTGACAACAGGACAGAGGTAACAGCTGATGTGACCTGACAACAGGACAGAGGTAACAACTGATGTGACCTGACAACAGGACAGAGGTAACAACTGATTTGACCTGACAACAGGACAGAGGTAACAGCTGATGTGACCTGACAACAGGACAGAGGTAACAACTGATGTGACCTGACAACAGGACAGAGGTAACAGCTGATGTGACCTGACAACAGGACAGAGGTAACAACTGATGTGACCTGACAACAGGACAGAGGTAACAGCTGATGTGACCTGACAACAGGACAGAGGTAACAACTGATGTGACCTGACAACAGGACAGAGGTAACAGCTGATGTGACCTGACAACAGGACAGAGGTAACAACTGATTTGACCTGACAACAGGACAGAGGTAACAGCTGATGTGACCTGACAACAGGACAGAGGTAACAACTGATGTGACCTGACAACAGGACAGAGGTAACAACTGATGTGACCTGACAACAGGACAGAGGTAACAACTGATGTGACCTGACAACAGGACAGAGGTAACAGCTGATGTAACCTGACAACAGGACAGAGGTAACAACTGATTTGACCTGACAACAGGACAGAGGTAACAGCTGATGTGACCTGACAACAGGACAGAGGTAACAACTGATGTGACCTGACAACAGGACAGAGGTAACAACTGATGTGACCTGACAACAGGACAGAGGTAACAGCTGATGTGACCTGACAACAGGACAGAGGTAACAGCTGATGTGACCTGACAACAGGACAGAGGTAACAGCTGATTTGACCTGACAACAGGACAGAGGTAACAGCTGATGTGACCTGACAACAGGACAGAGGTAACAACTGATGTGACCTGACAACAGGACAGAGGTAACAGCTGATTTGACCTGACAACAGGACAGAGGTAACAGCTGATGTGACCTGACAACAGGACAGAGGTAACAACTGATGTGACCTGACAACAGGACAGAGATAACAGCTGATGTGACCTGACAACAGGACAGAGGTAACAGCTGATGTGACCTGACAACAGGACAGAGGTAACAGCTGATGTGCTGGTGACCTGACAATAGGACAGAGGTAACAGCTGATTTGACCTGACAACAGGACAGAGGTAACAGCTGATGTTCTGACACACCAGTGTATTGTGATTTTAGTGTCTGCCTGTTGACACAATTATATACAATGATACATTGAGCTGGACAGCCCCAGAACAGAAAACACCTTTATATACAATGATATATTGAGCTGGACAGCCCCAGACAGAAAACACCATTATATACAATGATACATTGAGCTGGACAGCCCCAGACAGAAAACACCATTATATACAATGATACATTGAGCTGGACAGCCCCAGACAGAAAACACTATTATATACAATGATACATTGAGCTGGACAGCCCCAGACAGAAAACACTATTATATACAATGATACATTGAGCTGGACAGCCCCAGACAGACAACACCATTATATACAATGATACATTGAGCTGCCCAGCCCCAGACAGAAAACACCATTATATACAATGATACATTGAGCTGGACAGCCCCAGACAGAAAACACCATTATATACAATGATACATTGAGCTGGACAGCCCCAGACTGGAAACACCATTATATACAATGATACATTGAGCTGGACAGCCCCAGACAGAAAACACCATTATATACAATGATACATTGAGCTGGACAGCCCCAGACTGGAAACACCATTATATACAATGATACATTGAGCTGGACAGCCCCAGACAGAAAACACCATTATATACAATGATACATTGAGCTGGACAGCCCCAGACTGGAAAAATAAGAGAAAAGGGAGATTTGCTGAATTGGCCATTTCTCTTTTTTCTCTGAACTGCACTGTTAGTACAAGTCCTGTGTGAGTTCATACTTCTGAGGTTGACATGTCAGTGTGTGTGTGTGTGTGTGTGTGTGTGTGTGCATATCTGTGTGCGTATTTAAGTGTATGTCTATGTTTGTGTATGCGCAATATCAAATCAATAGTGGTAAGTGGTAGCTCTCTTCTCTATTCTCTTCTCTCTTTCTCTCTCATTTCATGTCTCTCTGTTTCGCTCTCTCTCTCGCTCTCTTCTGTGACTCTGTGGCCCGGGCTTGAGGCATATATATTTTTACCACCCACCACACTTCCTCTTAGTCTGCTGGCTGGTGTTAAAGGCGTGTGCCCAATACATACCGTGCTGCGAGGAGAGGCCCTGCTGCCTCTCCTTTCTGTATGTCTAAGAGGAGTTTAGATGGCATACACCTTCCTGTACTTGCCATTGTGATGGATTCTTTTTACCTAATGCCATTACAGGGTTTAGTTGACCATTCTGATGGTTTCTCATTATGACATCACAAAGGACTTTGTTTACCATTCTAAATTAGTCTCATTATGACATCACAAAGGACTTGTTTGGTCATTTTAACAGATCCCAATTGATGGCATCACAAATGATGTCATCTTATCATTGATGAGAATGTGTCAGATGACAACCGAACTGACATCATATTCATTAAGTACCACCGCATATGTTCCATTGGTCGGATTACCAGAATATAGTTCATTTCCCCCCCACCTTCTGATGTTCCCAGAATCTCTATGTTAATTTTAACCAAGGTTTTTGCAAATGTAACATCAGTAGGGTAGAGAGAGGAAAAGGGGGGAAGAGGTATTTATGACTGTCATAAACCTACCTCCCAGGCCAACGTCATGACAGCAGACACATAGCTTTAAACAGTCACTCTACACTGATGTACATCTATGTTTTCTCTACTTCTGTTTTCATGTTTAGTTTGTTCTCTAATACATTATCCAGTATCTGAAAGCTGCTTATGATTCCCCCATGTCCTCGCTTGCTCCTCACTGCAACACAAACTCAGCCCCTCTTCTGTAACAATAACAAACCCACGACTGAATGGCCTACATTTCCACAGAATGTTGATCCCTGCACTACTTTACCTATAACTCCTCGCTGCCCCACCTATATTTCCACGTTTTATGCAGCCTGTCCTACATTACCCATAACCCCACACATTTCCACACGTGAGTTTATGCGTGTGTGTGTGTGAGTGTGCATGCGTGCGTGGTAAGGGTTTAGAGGTTTCCCTTCAGGTCTATATGTTGTCATAGTGAGTGTGGAACTGAGGACAGATACCAGTGCAGATATCTCTGCTAAGCATACTTCAACAGCATCAGAAGTGGAGCCAGTAGACAGACTTATAAGGATCCCAGTCAACAACATTCCTGGTGGCCATTCTCTCTCTCTCTCTCTCTCTCTCTCTCTCTCTCTCTCTCTCGCTCGCTCTCTCTCCCTTGCTCTTTCTCTCTCTCTCTCTCTGTCTCTCTCTCTGTCTCTCTCTCTCTCTCTCTCTCTCTCTCTCTCTCGCTCTCTCACTCTCTCTCTCTCTCTCCCTCTCTCTCTCTCAGTGTTTCTTATGAGGTCCTGATGACTGTATGACACAACAGAGATATTCCTAGCCCTGGGTGTGATATAGGGAAGGGGGAGTGGAGAGATATAACCGGGGGTCCATGGAGGGTGTTTGTGTCGCTCATGGATTTAGAGACAGTGCTACGGATAACAGAGAGGAGGATACGTACTGCATTGGGGAAACTCACACCAGGTAAGGAATGGGTTAGATAGTTTGAAAAAGAGAGAGGGAGAGGGATAAGTAGTGAGGGAGTGAGGGAGAGGGGGAAAGGGGGAAAGGGAGAGAGGGAAAGGGAGAGAGGGAAAGGGAGAGAGACAGAGTGAAAAGCAAAGAGAGGAAAGGCGGGTCACGGGATGTTACCTTGGTTGTCTGGTCAGGACACTCTGGTAAGTCACTGGGTTCCTGTTGGGTCACAGATGAAGCCTATTGGGGGAAATTGAGAATCAAACCAACAAGCAGTTGATGCCTGAATTGTCTGCTTGTTCAATCTGTAAACCTGTAGCTAGTCATCTTTGGTATTTGTTTTTTTATAAAGTTCTAAAATATTCTGTCTGGCCCTATTGTGATGTCCTCATGCCATATTCAGTGTGACCCTACAGGGATTTCATTATAACAAATGCTATCATTGTAGATTTTGTCTGGCCCTATTGTGAAGTCATCATGTCAAATTCCCACTGGCCTTGTTGTGATGTCATCATGTCAGATTCTATCTAAATTGGAAGCAGTTGATTTTCTTTCTGTCCCCCTGGTCATGATTTAACCTCCAAATTCGCACACACACACACACACACACATAAACACAGTGTGACCTGACCCCTGAAGTTTGTAAAGGTGTTGATAAGGCAGGCGTCAGACTCACATCTCTGTCTGAGGACTCTGTTTGAAGTGTGTGTGTGTGTGTGTGTGTGTGTGTGTGTGTGTGTGTGTGTGTGTGTGTGTGTGTGTGTGTGTGTGGTGTGGGTGGGTGGTGTGTGTGTGGGTGGGTGGGTGGGTGGGTGGGTGGGTGGGTGGTGTGTGTGTGTGCGTGCGTGCGTGCGTGTGTGCGTGTGAGTGTGTGCACGCATATTTTCCAAGGTAGTTAATCCTTGTCAGCACCTGGTATTGTCCCTGCCATGGAAACCTCTCTAGTGTTGACTGAGCTGTATACTAATAATAAATGCAGGATATTTACAGATGTATACCTGTCTGCCCTGAACACCTCAGGATTCATATGTATCAGGCATCTCAGAGTAGGAGTGCTGATCTAGGGTCAGGTCCCCTCTGTATATGAAATCTTATTCATTGTGATCTACAAGGCCTTACTGATCCTAAATCAGCCCTCCGACTCTGAGACACTTGGTACATACAGCGCCAGGTCTCTTTCATACCATCTCTAGTCCTTCTCATCCTTAAATGTCGGCATAACATCAGATTATTGGATTACGGGGATGCAGCATTAGGTCTAAATATCCGTGTAGTTGCACCTTTTGTAGTGCAGAGTAACGAGATGGGATTGAGTTAATGGGTTTATAATCTCTCTGTGAAAAGAGGTATGAGGTGAAACTAGAGAAGGTGGATGGCGTGTTCCAAGTTAGATCATGCTGAGTACCAGGTGAACCAAATCAAGCCCATCATAGTCCATCATCATTCCTCCTGTTTATGGGGTTCTATCATTGCTGCTGTCATTACTAAGTTCATCCTGGTAGATGGAAGGAAAGTTGACATGGATCATAACAGGTTGTGTATGAAGTGACGTGACACTAACGATATGGACACAGGACTAGGGATGTGATGAGAGGTGACATTAGGTCATGCTATCCCTGACCTATTCTAAGGTTGAGGTGAACACACACGCAGGTTCACACATGCATACACCTTATGCTGTGTTTCGCATCTCCCCAATGGCCTCTCTAGTCCCCAAATACAGAACTCGGGAGAATCTGAGCCACACACGCACAGAGACACACACACACAGACACACACACACAGGTCCCCAAAGCCATCACTCAGGAGAACTTGATTCCTGAAGCAGCAGAGTGTAGGCATTTAGGAGCCAAACCCCCATCGACCCTCAACTGGACCTTCAACTCACCTCCAGACAGACAGGAGGAGAGAAAGGGAGTTGTGAAGGGGAGAGAGAGGAGGAGAGGAAATAGACATGGAAGGAGAGGTTGAGAGGTGGAGGAGAGAGAGGAGGAGAGGAAATAGACATGGAAGGAGAGGTTAAGAGGTGGAGGAGAGAGAGGAGGAGAGGAAATAGACATGGAAGGAGAGGTTAAGAGGTGGAGGAGAGAGAGGAGGAGAGGAAATAGACATGGAAGGAGAGGTTGAGAGGTGGAGGAGAGAGAGGAGGAGAGGAAATAAGACATGGAAGGAGAGGTTGAGAGGTGGAGGAGAGAGAGGAGGAGAGGAAATAGACATGGAAAGAGAGGTTGAGAGGTGGAGGAGAGAGAGGAGGAGAGGAAATAGACATGGAGGAGAGGTTGAGAGGTGGAGGAGAGAGAGGAGGAGAGGAAATAGACATGGAAGGAGAGGTTGAGAGGTGGAGGAGAGAGAGGAGGAGAGGAAATAGACATGGAAGGAGAGGTTGAGAGGTGGAGGAGAGAGAGGAAGAAAGGATATTAGGTTTTATTTAGGCCCATTTATTTGCAAAGCCTTACTACATCATCACTGAATCGTCACTGGACCACAGGTGCCAACACTGTAACTTGATTGGTTGGCAGATGTCATCAATGAAACATGAATAGACCAGAGATGTAATCAGTGACTGACTGGAAGGTGAATGACTGCCCCATGTTACAGAGAGGTACTGACTGGATGGTGAATGACTGGATGGTGAATGACTGCCCCCCATGTTACAGAGAGTTTACTGACTGGATGGTGAATGACAGCCCCCATGTTACAGAGAGGTTACTGACTGGATGGTGAATGACTGGATGGTGAATGACAGCCCCCATGTTACAGAGAGATTACTGACTGGATGGTGAATGACTGGATGGTGAATGACAGCCCCCCCATGTTACAAAGAGGTTACTGACTGGATGGTGAATGACTGGATGGTGAATGACAGCCCCCATGTTACAGAGAGGTTCCTAACTGGATGGTGAATGACTGCCCCCCATGTTACAGAGAGGTTACTGACTGGATGGTGAATGACTGCCCCCATGTTACAGAGAGGGTTACTGACTGGATGGTGAATGACTGCCCCCATGTTACAGAGAGGTTACTGACTGGATGGTGAATGACTGCCCCCATGTTACAGAGAGGTTACTGACTGGATGGTGAATGACTGCCCCCATGTTACAGAGAGGTTACTGACTGGATGGTGAATGATTGCCCCCATGTTACAGAGAGGTTACTGACTGGATGGTGAATGACTGCCCACCATGTTACAGAGAGGTTACTAACTGGAATGGTGAATGACTGCCCCCATGTTACAAGAGGTTACTGACTGGGTGGTGAATGACTGGATGGTGAATGACAGCCCCCATGTTACAGAGAGGTTACTGACTGGATTGTGAATGACAGTCCCCCATGTTACAGAGAGGTTACTGACTGGATGGTGAATGACTGCCCCCCATGTTACAGAGAGGTTACTGACTGGATGGTGAATGACTGCCCCATGTTACAGAGAGGTTACTGACTGGATGGTGAATGACTGCCCCCCATGTTACAGAGAGGTTACTGACTGGATGGTGAATGACTGCCCCCATGTTACAGAGAGGGTTACTGACTGGATGGTGAATGACTGCCCCCCATGTTACAGAGAGGTTACTGACTGGATGGTGAATGACTGCCCCCATGTTTACAGAGAGGTTACTGACTGGATGGTGAATGACTGGATGGTGAATGACAGCCCCAATGTTACAGAGAGGTTCCTAACTGGATGGTGAATGACTGCCCCCCATGTTACAGAGGGTTACTGACTGGATGGTGAATGACTGCCCCATGTTACAGAGAGGTTACTGACTGGATGGTGAATGACTGCCCCCATGTTACAGAGAGGTTACTGACTGGATGGTGAATGACTGCCCCCATGTTACAGAGAGGTTTACTGACTGGATGGTGAATGATTGCCCCATGTTACAGAGAGGTTCTGACTGGATGGTGAATGACTGCCCACCAGTTACAGAGAGGTTACTAACTGGATGGTGAATGACTGCCCCCATGTTACAAAGAGGTTTACTGACTGGGATGGTGAAATGACTGGATGGTGATGACAGCCCCATGTTACAGAGAGGTTACTGACTGGATTGGAATGACAGTCCCCATGTTACAGAGAGGTTACTTGACTGGATGGTGAATGACTGCCCCCAATGTTACAGAGAGGTTACTGACTGGATGGTGATGACTGCCCCCATGTTACAGAGAGGTTACTGACTGGATGGTGATGACTGCCCCATGTTACAGAGAGGTTACTGACTGGATGGTGAATGATTGCCCCATGTTACAGAGAGTTACTACTGATGTGAATGACTGCCCACCATGTTACAGAGAGGTTTACTAACTGGATGGTGAAATGACTGCCCCCATGTTACAAAGAGGGTTACTGACTGGGATGGTGAATGACTGATGTGAATGACAGCCCCCATGTTACAGAAGGTTACTGACTGGATTGTGAATGACAGTCCCCCATGTACGAGAGGTTACTGACTGGATGGTGATGACTGCCCCCATGTTACAGAGAGTTACTGCTGGATGGTGAATGACTGCCCCCATGTTACAGAGGTTACTGACTGATGGAATGACTGCCCCCCCATGTTACAGAGAGGTTACTGACTGGATGTGAATGACTGCCCCATGTTCAAGAGAGGTTACTGACTGGATGGTGAATGACTGCCCCCATGTTACAGAGAGGTTACTGACTGGATGGTGAATGATTGCCCCCATGTTACAGAGAGGTTACTGACTGGAGGTGAATGACTGCCACCATGTTACAGAGAGGTTACTAACTGGATGGTGAATGACTGCCCCCATGTTCAAGAGTTACTGACTGGGATGGTGAATGACTGGATGGTGATGACCGCCCCCATGTTACAGAGAGGTTCTGACTGGATTGTGAATGACAGTCCCCATGTTA